>NW_025048574.1:0-35579 GCF_018831695.1 Puntigrus tetrazona
TAAAACTTCAAATGAGTTATATTTAAAGCCTGCCTCTGAGAAGTACTAAGAATAATTGTTATAAATTGTAACACACTCCCCTCTACCTTTTAAGCGTGGCTCATTTTTATAGAAATAATTTTTGGGAGTAGATTCTGTTTAGAGTAATATAATCATCTGGTTTTGCGCTTCTTGAGTTTCTGTCAGAAACAAAGCAAATCTAACTTCCTGATCATTGATCAAATCATACATACATAAAGTGCTTTTGTGGGAATGATACAATCCTTCACCTCAACAGGCAAATCACTGGCTGCGAACTCAAGCGGTACCTATTATACTGCAGTCTCATTCACGCCACTTCGCCACCGCAAAAAGCAATACCCGGTATATCACCTGATCCAGTGCGTTGGGTTGTCGCTTTAGCGGCTCCGTCAGACAGCCGGAGAAGTTGATTTTTCCAGAGCGAAGAATCATCACGACCCCACCGAATTCCATGCTGGGTGTGGATTTTTGCAGGCAACTATTGCCTGGCTCCTGATCGAAGACTGTCTCTCGGCTCCCTCTTCGTCCCTCTCCTCCCCTCCGCTCTATCGTATTTGAGATCATGGCTCAGAAGGACCAAGTAAATGTTGAGACTATTTCACTCAAGCGGCTCATACTACCAGGGAAGAGGGGATCAACTCAAAGCGAAATAAAACACAAGACAAGAGTTTTATGGATTTTAAGGCTTGCAAAGATTGTGCTGTCGGTTGCAAAGCGGGAGAGAAGCAGGTTTCTCCTTAACCTCCTTTTTGCCTCCAGAGCGGATCACAGTCGCCTGGTGGGAGGCCCTCTTCCCTGCTTTGCCCTCCTCCTGCTTTCCTCAGCTCAGATTGCAAGTAAACTTTGTTGCCAGAGGAAAAGACAAGATACAGTAAATGAAAACAATTTGTGGCCACATTTCTTGTGCGTCAGAATCTCTTCACTCCTTCAGATTCTTCGGTGCCCCTATCCGGTATTATACGGAGGCCATGTTATGACCTGACCAACTCTTTGCTTTCCCTTACCACTGCTTAATTTAATTCAATTGCCTTTAAAGTAGCTGTTCTTTAAACAGAGTTTGACTGTTTTTAACTTAACTAATGCTCTTATCTTTAATGTAGCTCATTTTGAGAAAGTATTTTTGTATTTCATTCATTACTTATCTAGTATAATGGCATAGTGTGCCTCACCTTAAAATAGGGGGTTTTTTGCAGCAGCTTTAGAAGCTTCTTGGCCATACCACCTGTTCCACGCCTGATCTCGTCTGATCTCAGAAGCTAAGCAGAGTTGGGCCTAGTTAGTACTTGGATGGGGAGACTGCCTAGGAATACCAGGTGCTGTAAGTTTTTGAGTTTTTTCACTACTTATCTAATACACTGGCCCTTAGTGTGGCCAAAGTTTGACCAGCTCTTTTGCTTTCCCTTACTGCTTATTTAATTCAATTTGCCTTTAAAGTAGCTGTTTCTTTAAACAGAGTTTGACTGTTTTTAACTACTTAACTAATGCTCTTATCTTTAATGTAGCTCATTTTGAAGTATTTTTGTATTTCATTCATTACTTATCTAGTATAATGGCACTTAGTGTGCCTCACATTAAAATAAATAGGGGCTTTTGCAGCAACTTTCAGCTTACTGGCCATACCACCTCTGTTCACGCCTGATCTAAATCCTGATCTCAGAAGCTAAGCAGAGTTGGGCCTAGTTAGTACTTGGATGGGAGACTGCCTAGAATACCAGGTGCTGTAAGTTTTTGAGTTTTCACTACTTATCTAATACACTGGCCCTTAGTGTGGCCAAAGTTTGACCAGCTCTTTGCTTTCCCTTACTGCTTATTTAATTCAATTGCCTTTAAAGTAGCTGTTCTTTAAACAGAGTTTGACTGTTTTTAACTACTTAACTAATGCTCTTATCTTTAATGTAGCTCATTTTGAAGTATTTTTTGTATTTCATTCATTACTTATCTAGTATAATGGCACTTAGTGTGCCTCACCTTAAAATAGGGGCTTTTTGCAGCAGCTTTCGCTTACGGCCATACCACCTGTTCACGCCTGATCTCGTCTGATCTCAGAAGCTAAGCAGAGTTGGGCCTAGTTAGTACTTGGATGGGAGACTGCCTAGGAATACCAGGTGCTGTAAGTTTTGAGTTTTTTCACTACTTATCTAATACACTGGCCCTTAGTGTGGCCAAAGTTTGACCAAGCTCTTTGCTTTCCCTTACTGCTTATTTAATTCAATTGCCTTTAAAGTAGCTGTTCTTTAAACAGAGTTTGACTGTTTTAACTACTTAACTAATGCTCTTATCTTTAATGTAGCTCATTTTGAAGTATTTTTTTGTATTTCATTCATTACTTATCTAGTATAATGGCACAGAGTGTTACCTCACCTTAAAATAGGGGAGCTTTGCAGCAGCTTTGCTTTGGACATACCCACCTGTTATTTGGCTAGAAGAGCACACACAGGAAGTTGTTGTTAGCTGCAGTAGGGAAGGAAGGCTCTCCTCCATTTTGTGTTAATTTTTGTCTTTGTATTTTGCTTTTCTTTAGTTAAAAGTTAGGTTTTGTTTTATTTTCCAGTTGTCAAAACCACCCAGCAACAGCATTTTTACTTGCTGGAGGGTGCGTTACGCATCTTTATTTTTCTCTTTTCTCCTTACACTCAATGGGCGGATTAACGACCGCAGAAACACTGGACGCTTGCGAGGAACAAGCATGCATGAACTCTGGACTGTACGAGGAAGAAGCGCTGGAAAGCGATGTTGGACTGAAAAACACGAGGAACAAGCATGGCCCAGAAGGCTGGTACTGGACTGTGCGAATGAGGGAAGAGGCCACGGCAAGTGACACTGGACTGGATGGCCCGAGGACCGTGCGACAAAGCGACTTCAATGGTCTGGATTACCGACAACTTGAAGAGAACATGGAAAAACCTGGAGCACAAAGAGGCAAGTTTGTGAGAAGAAGATGTCCCAAGGAGGCGACTGTGATTGTGAATGTGGAGAATGTAAGTGAGGTGAAAGGCTGTATGGATATTATAAAAAGCAGTGGCGGATAAATGTGGAAATGGGAATATTTTTGGCGTTAAGACCAAGAGCAAGGAAAGAATATGACTTTTACAATGGAGAAGGAAAAGAAGCATGTGAGGAATTGACTGATGGACTTTTAATAAAAGGGGGTGAGCTGCGAGATAAAAAAATTGCAAAATAGAGATTACGTTATTTCCCTCCTGTATACCTGCCCGTCTATCTGAAGTGATAATAAAATTTTAAGGGAAATTACTGGAAGGATGGGGAGTTAATCCCATGTCAAATGTTAAAGAAGATCCTACCCGGGCACTGACATTGAGAGGACAGAACAAAGTTCTCAAGTTAGATTCCCCAAAGGGGAAGCATCGTTGCCATATAACACAAAGTTAGGCGACAACTGAGGGCGCAGTGGCTCAGAGGTGATGCCCAGCCATCAGGTGAACCTGTAGGCTGTGCATGAGGCATGAACACCTAACAAGAAGTGCCCCAGATTTTAAGTGCTATAAGTGCGAGGAGAGGGGACATTTTGCAGAGATTGCAATGCTGTCAGATACCGGGTGTCATGGAGTTTTAAATAAATGTAGATGTTGGATGGAGGGAGAGGAAGGAGGTAGGGGAGAAAGTGGATGGGCAGGACAGGTGCATGAAGGGAAACAACGAGGAGGAAAGACAAATTGATGAAGAACAAGAGGAGAAGAAGGACTACCAACAAAAAGAAACAGAAGAGAATCCAGACAACATAGAGGCATTAGCAGAAAGGGAGAAAAGACCAGCAAAGACAAGACACCAGACAGACAGAACTAGGACACTCAGTGGACGGAAGTGAAATATAGCCAGACAGTTTTAAAACTTTCTAGATGATCTTGAAGAGAGATGGACAAAGGAATAGAAATTTCAAAAGCAAAAGAAATGGACCAGTGAAGGAAAAACAAGGACAAACAGTATGGGGAAAAGACAGAGGAGAGAGGGACAAATAAGAAGGAGAACAATAAAGAGTGGAAAGCAAGCGTGTGAAAATGCAAGGAAAAAATAATGACAACCAAATTCTCAAACAGGTACCAAACCGTTAAGAGGGCTGGAGGGGAGAGAGAATGGAGAATAATGGTTTTTAAGTATTTATTTTTCTTTTTTTTTAATGGTTTTTTTAGTTGTCATTACTTTTAATACAAGGGAACTGATGGACATGAGAGAAAGTTTGAAAAAGAGTGAAAGAAAAATGTAAAGGAGGAGAATGATGTGCTCGTTTGCAAGAAACAAATTGGAAAGAGAGTGTGATGATGGACTATAAAAAGAAATGGGATGGAGATATGTTTTATAACAATGGAATCAGAGGCTTGGAAGAGAAATTGCTTTTTAATGAGAAAAAATGTTTTTAATTCAAGCAGTATAATGTGTATAAAAAATAAGATGGGAAATGTAATTGATTGATAAATTGCCAGAAGGCGTAGACTGAGTTTATAATGTATACACTTCAACAAGAAGAAAAAGAAAAGAGAGTTTTTAATCTTTCACAAGAAATATTGTAAAAAGTATATAAAATATAATAATGATGAGGATTTTAAGCTGTTTTATGAAGCCTTGTGGGATGCTGGCGGAAGGAATGGTTTTTAAAATCAGACACAGGAAGAAATGAATTAAAAGGAACTGATGGGAGAAAATAACTTAATAGATGTGTGGAGGGAAGTGAATGGAGGAAAAAAGGAGTTTTCAAGAAGGCTTAAATAGTAGGAACTTTATTTGTAAAACATTCAGAGGTGATTATATGTTATGTACACAAGAAATGTAGGAATTTTTATTGAAAAAAATCAGATATGTAGAAAGTAGTTTTAAAGTGATCCCACTTAAGTTTCGTTTCAAAATAGATTGGAACCCAACATGCAAAGAGGTCCGAGGAGTACTGGATTTTAAATACAGAGATTTTTGCAAGAATAGAAGACGCTATGTTTTGAAGAGTTAAAGAGGTCATTGAAAAAGGAAAGGAAAATGGGAAATGTATACAGAGGATAAGAAGATCTGGTGGGAGAATATGGAGAATTTTTAATCAAAAAATTTTCAATCAAATATTATGATACTTTGAGGAAATGCAAAGGTTTCAAAGAGAAATAAAAGAGAGTTTGGAAATTGAATTGAATAAAGAAATGAGAGACATACTAAAGAGATAAGTATGAGAGGAAGACCAGAAAAATAAGAAGAAAAAAGAATACTTAAGGAAATGAGTTAAGAAATAAAGCTAAATATCTTGTGGAAGTGAATTATGCAAAATTCTTTCTAAATTGGAGAAAAGAAATGTGATATTATAAAAGAAATACGAGGAAAAATGGAGGGATTATAGAGAAGAGGTAATGAAATATTTTAAAAGAAATAAAAGGATTTTATGTGAATCTATTTAGTCTGATTACAAGTGGAAGTGAAGGAAAAAAAGAAACTGCTGAATCAGATAAAAGCAAAAGTAAGTGAGGAAGATAAAAAAGATTGTGACCAAGTAATCAGAGAAGAAGAGATCGAAAGAGCAATAAATGAACTGAATAAAAGAAGTCCGAGAATAGACGGTTTGGGAACTGAATTTTATGTATATGTTTAAAGGGAGTTTTAACAAAGATTTTAAATAGGAAGTTTTAAAGAAATTTTGAAAAAGAAGAAATTAATGAAAAAGCGAGGATGGGAGTTAATGAAGCTGGTATATATAAAGGAGAGTGTGAAAAAATAGATTTAAAAAAACTATAGGCCAATTACAATGTTGAACACGGATCTTGGAAATTTTAGCTCAAGGTTTTATGGAAACAGATTAAAGGAAGTTATGCCAAGCATAATTGGGAAACAAACCAAGCATCACGAATTAGAGAAAGGAAGGGATATAGATGACATAAAATGAAGTATAAGAGATACAATATAATTTACATGAAGGATAAAGGTGAAGATGGATATATAATTAGTTTGGACTTTGAAAAAAGCTTTTGATAAAGGGTGGAACACAGGTATTTATTTGAGGTTTTAAGGAGTTTTGGTTTTAGGGAATTTTATCAAATGGATAGAGATTTTATACAAGGGTGCTTTAACAAAGGATAAAATGTAATGTGAGTTTTAACAGACTGTTTAAAATCACAAGATCAATTGAGCAGGGTTGTCAGCTTTCAGCTTTACTTTATTCACTTGTATCAGAACCATTGGGACTGGCTATAAAACAAAAAGAAGGAATAATAGGTATAGAAATTGGCAAAACAATGAAGGAAGGTTTATCAATATACTTTGATAACACTATGATAATTGTAAAAGGAAAGGATAGTGTCAAAGAAGTTATGAATGTTGTAAAAGAATTTTGTAAAGGATCTGGGAGTAAAATAAATGAGGAGAAAACAGTATATATCAGATTTGGGAAAGCTATGATTTTAGCGGATTATTTTAACTTCAAGGAAGTGGAACAAATTAAGATTTTAGGAATTTTAATGGGGAAAAATGAGAGAAAAGTAAGAGATGAAATGTGGGAGGAACTAAGTAACAGAAATAGAGAAGGTTAAACTTTTGGAAACTGAGAACACTAAACTTAAAAGGAAGGTTTTAATATTGAATGTTTTAATGGTTTTCTAAGCTGTAGTATATTTTAAATGTATCTGAGATGCCTTTGTGGACAGAAAGAGGTTGAAGAAATGTTTTCTTGACTTTTTATGGGGAGGAAAACCAGCAAGAATAGCATATAATACGATTTTAGGGGCGGTGGAAAGGGGGATTAGGTTTAATGGATGTAGAACAGAGAAAAATGCTTTGAGAGTTAAAATAGTAAAGAAATACCTACAAGAAGAGAGCAAATTTGAGTGGAAAAAAACAATGAAATACTTTTTAAACAAATGTAGGAATTTTAACATGGGGGATGGTATTTTATGGATGAAAACAAAAATTTGGATGACAGAAGGATTACCTGAGTTTTACAGAGAAATGTTTAGTGCCTGGGGAAAATTTTTAAGTAAAATTGTATACAACCCTCAAGAGAAAACATTTTAAATCAGCCCCTGTTCTTAAATAACAACATTTTAAAACAAGACAAAGAACTATTTTTAAGAAATGGATGGAAGTGGGGATAACAAGAGTGAGAGATGTCTTGTATGAGATTTAAAAGAGGTTTTTACCAATACAATATATTGTGGATGCAATGGATGAAGCAAAAAAGAAAGAATATAGCAAACAAGAAATAACAAACAAATATGAAATCCTTAAAAAGCAATACCTAAAGAGTGGATTAAAAGAATAGAAGTGCGGAAGAAAGAGCAAACAGAGAACATTTTAATGTGAAACTGGGTAGAAAAATTTTATGATTTTAAGGGATGTACTGTAAAAATGTTTTTATTGTGTTTTTAGAGATGGTGTTTTTAAAGAGCCAACTATGAAAATAAGTACTGGGTGGAAAAATTCAACAATCTAAAAGAAGAATGTATATGGAGAAACATGAGAGGAAGTGTGTGAAACAAAGTTGGAATGTTTGGAGTATTTTATAAGACACAAAGTTGTTTTTACTGAAGTTATTTTACAAAAAATAGGGATGGAACAACATGCAATGTGCAAAGTGTGCAAAAAGAAAAAGAAGAGGGGATTTTACATCTGTTTTTATATTGTAAGGAACTGGAGGCATTTTTAAGGAAATGTAAATGTTTAATCAAAGACTTGACTGAAGAATGGGATGAAAATGGAATGGAATGGAACAGAGTGTTGATGTTTGGATGGGAAAAAAGTGTAAAAACAAAGCCTTTATTAATCTGTTTGTGATGTTAATGAAAAGTGCAATATAGGAGAGGAGAATTGTGGCCAAAAAGGAACAAATTGTTTTGGATGTTTGGACTGTCTTTAAAAGAAAACTGAAATATATATGGACAAATTGTATGTGTATTTTTAAAAGTGAAAAAATCCTAGATGCATTTTATGTTGTTTTTACCACGAAATGTCTATCGTGTTTTAAAAGATTTTATGTGGGAGCTACCGGAGAGCGAAGAATTTGTTTAAATAATGTATGAAATTATGAGATATGTGATGTGGATGTTGTACAAGAGAAAGTATGTTTTTATTGTATTTGATTGATTGAAAAATATTTTAATAAAAAAAAAAAAAAAAAAAAATTCATTCATAACAGTCTCGTCTGATCTCAGAAGCAAAGCAGAGTTGGGCCTAGTTAGTACTTGGATGGGAGACTCCCTAGGAATACCAGGTGCTGTAAGTTTTTGAGTTTTTCACTACTTATCTAATACACTGGCCCTTAGTGTGGCCAAAGTTTGACCAGCTCTTTGCTTTCACTTACTGCTTATTTAATTCAATTTGCCTTTAAAGTAGCTGTTCTTTAAACAGAGTTTGACTGTTTTTAACTACTTAACTAATGCTCTTATCTTTAATGTAGCTCATTTTGAAGTATTTTTGTATTTCATTCATTACTTATCTAGTATAATGGCACTTAGTGTGCCTCACCTTAAAATAGGGGCTTTTTGCAGCAGCTTTAAACTACGGCCATACCACCTGTTCACGCCTGATCTCGTCTGATCTCAGAAGCTATGCAGAGTTGGGCCTAGTTAGTACTTGGATGGGAGACTGCCTAGGAATACCAGGTGCTGTAAGTTTTTGAGTTTTTCACTACTTATCTAATACACTGGCCCTTAGTGTGGCCAAAAAGTTTGACCAGCTCTTTGCTTTCCCTTACTGCTTATTTAATTCAATTGCCTTTAAAGTAGTTGTTCTTTAAACAGAGTTTGACTATTTTTAACTACTTAACTAATGCTCTTATCTTTAATGTAGCTCATTTTGAAGTATTTTTTGTATTTCATTCATTACTTATCTAGTATAATGGCACTTAGTGTGCCTCACCTTAAAATAGGGGGCTTTTGCACCAGCTTTAAACTACTGGCCATACCACCCTGTTCATGCCTGATCTCGTCTGATCTCAGAAGCTAAGCAGAGTTGGGCCTAGTTGAGTACTTGGATGGGAGACTGCCTAGGAATACCAGGTGCTGTAAGTTTTGAGTTTTTTCACTACTTATCTAATACACTGGCCCTTAGTGTGGCCAAAGTTTGACCAGCTCTTTGCTTTTCCCTTACTGCTTATTTAATTCAATTGCCTTTAAAGTAGCTGTTCTTTAAACAGAGTTTGACTGTTTTTAACTACTTAACTAATGCTCTTATCTTTAATGTAGCTCATTTTGAAGTATTTTTTTGTATTTCATTCATTACTTATCTAGTATAATGGCACTTAGTGTGCATCACCTTAAAATAGGGGCTTTTGCAGCAGCTTTTAAACTTACGGACATACCACCCTGTTCACGCCTGATCTCGTCTGATCTCAGAAGCTAAGCAGAGTTGGGCCTAGTTAGTACTTGGATGGGAGACTGCCTAGGAATACCAGGTGCTGTAAGTTTTGAGTTTTTCACTGCTTATCTAATACACTGGCCCATAGTGTGGCCAAAAGTTTGACCAGCTCTTTGCTTTCCCTTACTGCTTATCTAATTCAATTGCCTTTAAAGTAGCTGTTCTTTAAACAGAGTTTGACTGTTTTTAACTACTTAACTAATGCTCTTATCTTTAATGTAGCTCATTTTGAAGTATTTTTGTATTTCATTCATTACTTATCTAGTATAATGGCACTTAGTGTGCCTCACCTTAAAATAGGGGGCTTTTTGCAGCAGCTTTACGCTTACGGCCATACCACCCTGTTCACGCCTGATCTCGTCTGATCTCAGAAGCTAAGCAGAGTTAGGTCTAATTAGTACTTGGATGGGGGAGACTGCCTAGGAATACCAGGTGCTATAAGTTTTTGAGTTTTTCACTACTTATCTAATACACTGGCCCATAGTGTGGCCAAAGTTTGACCAGCTCTTTGCTTTCCCTTACTGCTTATTTAATTCAATTGCCTTTAAAGTAGCTGTTCTTTAAACAGAGTTTGACTGTTTTTAACTACTTAACTAATGCTCTTATCTTTAATGTAGCTCATTTTGAAGTATTTTTTGTATTTCATTCATTACTTATCTAGTATAATGGCACTTAGTGTGCCTCACCTTAAAATAAGGGGGCTTTTGCAGCAGCTTTACAGCTTACTGCCATACCACCCTGTTCACGCCTGATCTCGTCTGATCTCAGAAGCTAAGCAGAGTTGGGCCTAGTTAGTACTTGGATGGGAGACTGCCTAGGAATACCAGGTGCTGTAAGTTTTGAGTTTTTCACTACTTATCTAATACACTGGCCCTTAGTGTGGCCAAAGTTTGACCAGCTCTTTGATTTCCCTTACTGCTTAATTCAATTGCCTTTAAAGTAGCTGTTCTTTAAACAGAGTTTGACTCTTTTTAACTACTTAACTAATGCTCTTATCTTTAATGTAGCTCATTTTGAAGTATTTTTTGTATTTCATTCATTACTTATCTAGTATAATGGCACTTAGTGTGCCTCACCTTAAAATAGGGGCTTTTTGCAGCAGCTTTAGCTTCACAGCCATCCCACCCTGTTCACGCCTGATCTCGTCTGATCTCAGAAGCTAAGCAGAGTTGGGCCTAGTTAGTACTTGGATGGGAGACTGCCTAGGAATACCAGGTGCTGTAAGTTTTGAGTTTTCACTACTTATCTAATACACTGGCCCTTAGTGTGGCCAAAAGTTTGACCAGCTCTTTGCTTTCCCTTACTGCTTATTTAATTCAATTGCCTTTGAAAAGTAGCTGTTCTTTAAACAGAGTTTGACTGTTTTTAACTACTTAACTAATGCTCTTATCTTTAATGTAGCTCATTTTTGAAGTATTTTTTTGTATTTCATTCATTACTTATCTAGTATAACGGCATAGTGTGCCTCACCTTAAAATAGGGGCTTTTTGCAGCAGCTTTTTGCTTCACGGCCATCCCACCCTGTTCCATACTGATCTTGTCTGATCTCAGAAGCTAAGCAGAGTTGGGCCTAGTTAGTACTTGGATGGGAGACTGCCTAGGAATACCAGGGTGCTGAAGGATTTTTGAGTTTTTCACTACTTATCTAATACACTGGCCCTTAATTAGTGTTGCCAAAGTTTGACCAGCTCTTTGCTTTCCCTTACTGCTTATTTAATTCAATTGCCTTTAAAGTAGCTGTTCTTTAAAAAGAGTTTGTTGTTGTTTTTAACTACTTAACTAATGCTCTTATCTTTAATGTAGCTCATTTTGAAGTATTTTTTTGTATTTCATTCATTACTTATCTAGTATAATGGCACTTAGTAATGCCTCACACATTAAAATAGGGGGCTTTTTGCAGCAGCTTTGCTCTGGACGTACCACCTGTTCCGCCTGATCTCGTCTGATCTCAGAAGCTAAGCAGAGTTGGGCCTAGTTAGTACTTGGATGGGAGACTGCCTAGGAATACCAGGTGCTGTAAGTTTTGAGTTTTTCACTACTTATCTAATACACTGGCCCTTAGTGTGGCCAAAGGTTTGACCAGCTCTTTGCTTTCCTTTACCTTATTTAATTCAATTGCCTTTAAAGTAGCTGTTCTTTAAACAGAAGTTTGACTGTTTTTAACTACTTAACTAATGCTCTTATCTTTAATGTAGCTCATTTTGAAGTATTTTTGTATTTCATTCATTACTTATCTAGTATAATGGCACTTAGTGTGCCTCACCTTAAAATAGGGGCTTTTTGCAGCAGCTTTTAGCTTACAGCCATACCACCTGTTCACGCCTGAATGTCGTCTGATCTCAGAAGCTAAGCAGAGTTAGGCCTAGATTAGTACTTGGATGGGAGACTGCCTAGGAATACCAGGTGCTGTAAGTTTTTTGAGTTTTTCACTACTTATCTATTACACTGGCCCTTAGTGTGGCCAAAGTTTGTCCAGCTCTTTGCTTTCCCTTACTGCTTATTTAATTCAATTGCCTTTAAAGTAGCTGTTCTTTAAACAGAGTTTGACTGTTTTTAACTACTTAACTAATGCTCTTATCTTTAATGTAGCTCATTTTGAAGTATTTTTGTATTTCATTCATTACTTATCTAGTATAATGGCACTTAGTGTGCCTCACCTTAAAATAAGGGGCTTTTTGCAGCAGCTTTCAACTTAGCCATACCACCCTGTTCACGCCTGATCTCGTCTGATCTCAGAAGCTAAGCAGAGTTGGGCCTAGATTAAGTACTTGGATGGGAGACTGCCTAGGAATACCAGGTGCTGTAAGTTTTGAGTTTTTCACTACTTATCTAATACACTGGCCCTTAGTGTGTGGCCAAAGTTTGACCAACTGTTTTGCTTTCCCTTACTGTATTTAATTCAATTGCCTTTAAAGTAGCTGTTCTTTAAAACAAGAGTTTGACTGTTTTTAACTTCTTAACTAATGCTCTTATCTTTAATGTAGCTCATTTTGAAGTATTTTTGTATTTCATTCATTACTTATCCAGTATAATGGCACTTAGTGTGCCTCACCTTAAAATAGGGGGCTTTTGCAGCAGCTTTCGCTTCAGCCATACCACCTGTTCACGTCTGATCTCAGAAGCTAAGCAGAGTTAGGCCTAGTTAGTACTTGGATGGGAGACTGCCTAGGAATACCAGGTGCTGTAAGTTTTTGAGTTTTTCACTACTTATCTAATACACACTGGCCCTTAGTGTGGCCAAAGTTTGACCAGCTCTTTGCTTTCCCTTACTGCTTATTTAATTCAATTTGCCTTTAAAGTAGCTGTTCTTTAAACAGAGTTTGACTATTTTTAACTACTTAACTAATGCTCTTATCTTTAATGTAGCTCATTTTGAAGTATTATTTTTTGTATTTCATTCATTACTTATCTAGTATAATGGCACTTAGTATTGCTTCACCTTAAAATAGAGGCTTTTTGCAGCAGCTTTGCTTACAGCCATACCACCCTGTTCACGTCTGATCAGAAGCTAAGCAGAGTTGGGCCTAGTTAGTACTTGGATGGGAGACTGCCTAGGAATACCAGGTGCTGTAAGTTTTGAGTTTTTCACTACTTATCTAATGCACTGGCCCATAGTGTGGCCAAAGTTTGACCAGCTCTTTGCTTTCCCTTACTGCTTATTTAATTCAATTGCCTTTAAAGTAGCTGTTCTTTAAACAGAGTTTGACTGTTTTAACTACTTAACTAATGCTCTTATCTTTAATGTAGCTCATTTTGAAGTATTTTTGTATTTCATTCATTACTTATCTAGTATAATGGCATAGTGTGCCTCACCTTAAAATAGGGGGCTTTTGCAGCAGCTTTACGCTACGGCCATACCACCCTGTTCACGCCTGATCTAGTCTGATCTCAGAAGCTAAGCAGAGTTGGGCCTAGTTAGTACTTGGATGGGAGACTGCCTAGGAATACCTGGGTGCTGTAAGTTTTGAGTTTTTCACTACTTATCTAATACACTGGCCCTTAGTGTGGCCAAAAGTTTGACCAGCTCTTTGCTTTCCCTTACTGCTTATTTAATTCAATTGCCTTTAAAGTAGCTGTTCTTTAAACAGAGTTTGACTGTTTTAACTTCTTAACTAATGCTCTTATCTTTAATGTAGCTCATTTTGAAGTATTTTTTTGTATTTCATTCATTACTTATCTGAGTATAATGGCACTTAGTGTGCCTCACCTTAAAATAGGGGGCTTTTTGCAGCAGCTTTAGCTTACAGCCATCCCACCTGTTCACGCTTGATCTCGTCTGATCTCAGAAGCTAAGCAGAGTTGGGCCTAGTTAGTACTTGGATGGGGAGACTGCCTAGGAATACCAGGTGCTGTAAGTTTTTGAGTTTTTTTCACTACTTATCTAATACACTGGCCCTTAGTGTGGCCAAAGTTTGACCAGCTCTTTGCTTTCCCTTACTGCTTATTTAATTCAATTGCCTTTAAAGTAGCTGTTCTTTAAACAGAGTTTGACTGTTTTTAACTACTTAACTAATGCTCTTATCTTTTAATGTAGCTCAATTTGAAGTATTTTTTGTATTTCATTCATTGCTTATCTAGTATAATGGCACTTAGTGTGCCTCACCTTAAAATAGGGGGGCTTTTGCAGCAGCTTTTACGACTTGCGGCCATACCACCTGTTCCGCCTGATCTCGTCTGATCTCAGAAGCTAAGCAGAGTTGGGCCTAGTTAGTACTTGGATAATGAGACTGCCTAGGAATACCAGGTGCTGTAAGTTTTGAGATTTTTCACTACTTATCTAATACACTGGCCCTTAGTGCTTGGCCAAAAAGGTTGACCAGCTCTTTGCTTTCCACTTACTGCTTATTTAATTCAGTTGCCTTTAAAGTATCTGTACTTTAAACAGAGTTTGACTTCATTTTAACTACTTAACTAATGCTCTTATCTTTAATGTAGCTCATTTTGAAGTATTTTTTTGTATTTCATTCATTATCTAATAAAATGACACTTAGTGAGCCTCACCTTAAAATAGGGGGCTTTTGCAGCAGCTTTGCTTACTGCCATACCACCCTGTTCCACGCCTGATCTTGTCTGAGCTCAGAAGCTAAGCAGAGTTGGCCCTGGTTATTACTTGGATTGGAGACTGCCTAGGAATACCAGGTGCTGTGGGAGTTTTTGAGTTTTTCACTACTTATCTAATACACTGGCCCTTAGTGTGGCCCAAAGTTTGACCAGCTCTTTGCTTTCCCTTACTGCTTAATTAATTCCAGTTGCCTTTAAAGTAGCTGTACTTTAAACAGAGTTTGACTGTTTTTAACTACTTAACTAATGCTCTTATCTTTAAATATAGCTCATTTTAAAAGTATTTTTGTATTTCATTCATTACTTATCTAGTATAATGGCACTTTGGTGTGCCTCACCTTAAAATAAGGGCTTTTTGCAGCAGCTTTGGCTTACTGCCATACCACCCTGTTCATGCCTGATCTCGTCTGATCTCAGAAGCTAAGCAGAGTTGGCCCTGGTTATTACTTGGATGGGAGACTGCCTAGGCATACCAGGTGCTGTAAGTTTTGAGTTTTTCACTGCTTATCTAATACACTGGCCCTTAGTGTGGCCAAAGTTTGACCAGCTCTTTGCTTTCCCTTACTGCTTATTTAATTCAGTTGCCTTTTAAAGTAGCTGTACTTTAAACAGAGTTTGACTGTTTTTAACTACTTAACTAATGCTCTTATCTTTAATGTAGCTCATTTTTGAAGTATTTTTTGTATTTCATTCATTACTTATCTAGTATAATGGCACTTAGTGTACTCACCTTAAAAATAGGGGCTTTTTGCAGCAGTTATAAAGCTTACGGCCATATAGCACCTGTTCACGCCTGATTTTGTCTGATCTCAGAAGCTAAGCAGAGTTAGGCCTGGTTAGTACTTGGATGGTAGACTGCCTAGGAATGCCAGGTGCTGTAGGTTTTGAGTTTTTGCATTGCTTATCTAATACACACTGGCTCTTAGTGTGGCCAAAGTTTGACCAGCTCTTTGCTTTCTCTTACTGCTTATTTAATTCAATTGCCTTTAAAGTAGCTTCTTACTTTAAACAGAGTTTGACTGATTTTTAACTACTTAACTAATGCTCTTATCTTTAATGTTGCTCATTTTGAAGTATTTTTGTATTTCATTCATTACTTATCTAGTATAATGGCACTTAGTGTGCCTCACCTTAAAATAGGGAGCTTTTTGCAGCAGCTTTGGCTTTACGGCCATACCACCCTGTTCACTGCCTGATCATCGTCTGATCTCAGAAGCTAAGCAGAGTTGGGCCTGGTTAGTACTTGGATGGGAAGACTGCCTAGGGATACCAGGTGCTGTAGGTTTTTGAGTTTTTCACTACTTATCTAATACACTGGCCCTGCAGTGCTGGCCAGAGTTTGACCAACTCTTTTGCTTTCCCTTACTGCTTATTTAATTCAATTGCCTTTAAAGTAGCTGTACTTTAAACAGAGTTTGAAACTATTTTTAACTACTAAACTAATGCTCTTATCTTTAATGTAGCTCATTTTGAAGTATTTTTTGTATTTCATTTTACTTATCTAGTGTAATGGCACTTAGTGCACCTCACCTTAAAATAGGGGGCTTTTGCAGCAGCTTTAAGCTTACGGCCGTGACCACCCTGTTCACGCCTGATCTTGTCTGATCTCAGAAGCTAAGCAGAGTTGGGCCTAGTTAGTTCTTGGATGGGTGAATACCAGGTGCTGTAGGTTTTGAGTTTTTCACTACTTATCTAATACACTGGCCCTTGGTGTGGCTAAAAGTTTGACCAGCTCTTTGCTTTCCTTACTGCTTATTTAATTCAATTGCCTTTAAAGTAGCATGTACTTTAAGCAGAAGTTTGACTGTTTTTAACTACTTAACTAATGCTCTTATCTTTGTGTAGCTCATTTTAAAGTATTTTTTGTATTTCATTCATTACTTATCTAGTATAATGGCACTTAGTGTGCCTCACACTTAAAATAGGGGGCTTTTGCAGCAGCTTTTTGCTTATGGCCATATCACCCTGTTTCACAGCGTGATCTCATCTGATCTCAGAAGCTAAGCAGAGTTGGGCCTGAATTAGTACTTGGATGGGGAGACTGCTTAGGATACCTACCAGGTGCTGTAAGTTTTGAGTTTTTCACTACTTATCTAATACACTGGCCCTTAGTGTGGCCAAAGTTTGACCAACTCTTTGCTTTTCCCTTACTGCTTATTTAATTCAATTGCCTTTAAAGTAGCTGTACTTTAAACAGAGTTTGTGTTTTAACTATAACTAATGCTCTTATCTTTAATGTAGCTCATTTTGAAGTATTTTTTTGTATTTCATTCATTACTTATCTAGTATAATGGCACTTAGTGTGCTCACCTCACCTTAAAAATAGGGAGGCTTTTGCAGCAGCTTTCTCTTAGGGGCCATACCACCCTGTTCACGCCCTGATCTCAGAAAGCTAAGCAGAGTTGGGGCTTAGTTAGTACTTGGATGGGAGACTTCCTAGGAATACCAGGTGCTGGATTTTGGGATTTTTCACTACTTATCTAATACACACTGGCCCTTAAGTGTGCCAGGGTTTTGTCCAACTCTTTGCTTTCCCTTACTGCTTATTAATTCAATTGCCTTTAAAGTAGCTGTTCTTTAAACTGAAGTTTGACTGTTTTTAACTACTTAACTAATGCTCTTATCTTTAATGTAGCTCATTATGAAGTATTTTTATATTTCATTCATTACTTATCTAGTATAATGGCACTTAGTGTACCCCTCACCTTAAATAGGGGCTTTTTGCAGCAGCTTTGCTTACGGCCATACCACCCTGTTCACGCCTGATCCTGCGTCTGATCTCAGAAGCTAAGCAGAGTTGGGCCTAGTTAGTATGGATGGGAGACTGCCTAGGAATACCAGGTGCTGTAAGTTTTTTGAGATTTTTCACTACTTATCTAATACACTGGCCCGCCAAGTGTGGCCAAAGTTTGACCAGCTCTTTGCTTTCCCTTACTGCTTTATTTAATTCAATTGCCTTTAAAGTAGCTGTTCTTTAAACAGAGTTTGACTGTTTTTAACTACTTAACTAATGCTCTTATCTTTAATGTAGCTCATTTTGAAGTATTTTTGTATTTCATTCATTACTTATCTAGCATAATGGCACATAGTGTGCCTCACCTTAAAATAGGGGCTTTTGCAGCAGCTTTTCCTTCACGGCCATCCCACCTGTTCCGCCTGATCTTCGTCTGATCTCAGAAGCTAAGCAGAGTTGGGCCTAGTTAGTACTTGGATGGGGAGACTGCCTAGGAATACCAGGTGCTGTAAGTTTTGAGTTTTTCACTACTTATCTAATACACTGGCCCTTAGTGTGGCCAAAGTTTGACCAGCTCTTTCTTTCCCTTACTGCTTATTTACAATTCAATTGCCTTTAAAGTAGCTGTTCTTTAAACAGAGTTTGACTGTTATTTTTTAACTACTTAACTAATGCTCTTATCTTTAATGTAGCTCATTTTGAAGTATTTTTGTATTTCATTCATTACTTATCTAGTATAATGGCACTTGAGTGTGCCTCACCCCTTAAAATAGGGGGCTTTTGCAGCAGCTTTAGCTTGCAGACCATACCACCCTGTTCACGCCTGATCTCGTCTGATCTCAGAAGCTAAGCAGAGTTGGGCCTAGTTAGTACTTGGATGGGAGACTGCCTAGGAATACCAGGTGCTGTAAGTTTTTGAGTTTTTTCACTACTTATCTAATAAACTGGCCCTTAGTGTGGCCAAAGTTTGACCAGCTCTTTGCTTTCCCTTACTGCTTATTTAATTCAATTGCCTTTAAAATAGCTGTTCTTTAAACAGGGTTTGACTGTTTTTAACTACTTAACTAATGCTCTTATCTTTAATGTAGCTCATTTTGAAGTATTTTTTTGTATTTCATTCATTACTTATCTAGTATAATGGCACTTAGTGTGCCTCACCTTAAAATAGGGGGCTTTTTGCAGCAGCTTTCGCTTAAGGCCATACCACCCTGTTCACGCCTGATCTCGTCTGATCTCAGAAGCTAAGCAGAGTTGGGCCTAGTTAGTACTTGGATGGGTGACTGCCTAGGAATACCAGGTGCTGTAAGTTTTTGAGTTTTTTCACTACTTATCTAATACACTGGCCCTTAGTGTGGCCAAAGTTTGACCAGCTCTTTGCTTTCCCTTACTGCTTATTTAATTCAATTGCCTTTAAAGTAGCTGTTCTTTAAACAGAGTTTGACTGTTTTTAACTACTTAACTAATGCTCTTATCTTTAATGTAGCTCATTTTGAAGTATTTTTTGTATTTCATTCATTACTTATCTAGTATAATGGCACTTAGTGTGCCTCACCTTAAAATAGGGGGCTTTTTGCAGCAGCTTTAGCTACTGGCCATACCACCCTGTTCACGCCTGATCTCGTCTGATCTCAGAAGCTAAGCAGAGTTGGGCCTAGTTAGTACTTGGATGGGAGACTGCCTAGGAATACCAGGTGCTGTAAGTTTTTGAGTTTTTCACTACTTATCTAATACACTGGCCCTTAGTGTGGCCAAGTTTGACCAGCTCTTTGCTTTCCCTTACTGCTTATTTAATTCAATTGCCTTTAAAGTAGCTGTTCTTTAAACAGAGTTTGACTGTTTTTAACTACTTAACTAATGCTCTTATCTTTAATGTAGCTCATTTTGAAGTATTTTTTTGTATTTCATTCATTACTTATCTAGTATAATGGCACTTAGTGTGCCTCACCTTAAAATAGGGGCTTTTTGCAGCAGCTTTAAGCTTACGGCCATACCACCCTGTTCACGCCTGATCTCGTCTGATCTCAGAAGCTAAGCAGAGTTGGGCCTAGTTAGTACTTGGATGGGAGACTGCCTAGGAATACCAGGTGCTGTAAGTTTTTGAGTTTTTCACTACTTATCTAATACACTGGCCCTTAGTGTGGCCAAAGTTTGACCAGCTCTTTGCTTTCCCTTACTGCTTATTTAATTCAATTGCCTTTAAAGTAGCTGTTCTTTAAACAGAGTTTGACTGTTTTTAACTACTTAACTAATGCTCTTATCTTTAATGTAGCTCATTTTGAAGTATTTTTGTATTTCATTCATTACTTATCTAGTATAATGGCACTTAGTGTGCCTCACCTTAAAATAGGGGGCTTTTGCAGCAGCTTTTGCTTACGGCCATACCACCCTGTTCACGCCTGATCTCGTCTGATCTCAGAAGCTAAGCAGAGTTGGGCCTAGTTAGTACTTGGATGGGAGACTGCCTAGGAATACCAGGTGCTGTAAGTTTTGAGTTTTTCACTACTTATCTAATACACTGGCCCTTAGTGTGGCCAAAGTTTGACCAGCTCTTTGCTTTCCCTTACTGCTTATTTAATTCAATTGCCTTTAAAGTAGCTGTTCTTTAAACAGAGTTTGACTGTTTTTAACTACTTAACTAATGCTCTTATCTTTAATGTAGCTCATTTTGAAGTATTTTTTGTATTTCATTCATTACTTATCTAGTATAATGGCACTTAGTGTGCCTCACCTTAAAATAGGGGCTTTTTGCAGCAGCTTTAAGCTTACGGCCATACCACCCTGTTCACGCCTGATCTCGTCTGATCTCAGAAGCTAAGCAGAGTTGGGCCTAGTTAGTACTTGGATGGGAGACTGCCTAGGAATACCAGGTGCTGTAAGTTTTTGAGTTTTTCACTACTTATCTAATACACTGGCCCTTAGTGTGGCCAAAGTTTGACCAGCTCTTTGCTTTCCCTTACTGCTTATTTAATTCAATTGCCTTTAAAGTAGCTGTTCTTTAAACAGAGTTTGACTGTTTTTAACTACTTAACTAATGCTCTTATCTTTAATGTAGCTCATTTTGAAGTATTTTTTTGTATTTCATTCATTACTTATCTAGTATAATGGCATAGTGTGCCTCACCTTAAAATAGGGGGCTTTTTGCAGCAGCTTTAAACTACGGCCATACCACCCTGTTCACGCCTGATCTCGTCTGATCTCAGAAGCTAAGCAGAGTTGGGCCTAGTTAGTACTTGGATGGGAGACTGCCTAGGAATACCAGGTGCTGTAAGTTTTGAGTTTTTCACTACTTATCTAATACACTGGCCCTTAGTGTGGCCAAAGTTTGACCAGCTCTTTGCTTTCCCTTACTGCTTATTTAATTCAATTGCCTTTAAAGTAGCTGTTCTTTAAACAGAGTTTGACTGTTTTTAACTACTTAACTAATGCTCTTATCTTTAATGTAGCTCATTTTGAAGTATTTTTTGTATTTCATTCATTACTTATCTAGTATAATGGCACTTAGTGTGCCTCACCTTAAAATAGGGGGCTTTTTGCAGCAGCTTTAGCTTACGGCCATCCCACCCTGTTCACGCCTGATCTCGTCTGATCTCAGAAGCTAAGCAGAGTTGGGCCTAGTTAGTACTTGGATGGGAGACTGCCTAGGAATACCAGGTGCTGTAAGTTTTGAGTTTTTCACTACTTATCTAATACACTGGCCCTTAGTGTGGCCAAAGTTTGACCAGCTCTTTGCTTTCCCTTACTGCTTATTTAATTCAATTGCCTTTAAAGTAGCTGTTCTTTAAACAGAGTTTGACTGTTTTTAACTACTTAACTAATGCTCTTATCTTTAATGTAGCTCATTTTGAAGTATTTTTGTATTTCATTCATTACTTATCTAGTATAATGGCACTTAGTGTGCCTCACCTTAAAATAGGGGCTTTTGCAGCAGCTTTAAGCTTACGGCCATACCACCCTGTTCACGCCTGATCTCGTCTGATCTCAGAAGCTAAGCAGAGTTGGGCCTAGTTAGTACTTGGATGGGAGACTGCCTAGGAATACCAGGTGCTGTAAGTTTTGAGTTTTTCACTACTTATCTAATACACTGGCCCTTAGTGTGGCCAAAGTTTGACCAGCTCTTTGCTTTCCCTTACTGCTTATTTAATTCAATTGCCTTTAAAGTAGCTGTTCTTTAAACAGAGTTTGACTGTTTTTAACTACTTAACTAATGCTCTTATCTTTAATGTAGCTCATTTTGAAGTATTTTTTTGTATTTCATTCATTACTTATCTAGTATAATGGCACTTAGTGTGCCTCACCTTAAAATAGGGGCTTTTGCAGCAGCTTTAAGCTTACGGCCATACCACCCTGTTCACGCCTGATCTCGTCTGATCTCAGAAGCTAAGCAGAGTTGGGCCTAGTTAGTACTTGGATGGGAGACTGCCTAGGAATACCAGGTGCTGTAAGTTTTTGAGTTTTTTCCACTACTTATCTAATACACTGGCCCTTAGTGTGGCCAAAGTTTGACCAGCTCTTTGCTTTCCCTTACTGCTTATTTAATTCAATTGCCTTTAAAGTAGCTGTTCTTTAAACAGAGTTTGACTGTTTTTAACTACTTAACTAATGCTCTTATCTTTAATGTAGCTCATTTTGAAGTATTTTTTTGTATTTCATTCATTACTTATCTAGTATAATGGCACTTAGTGTGCCTCACCTTAAAATAGGGGCTTTTGCAGCAGCTTTAGCTACGGCCATACCACCCTGTTCACGCCTGATCTCGTCTGATCTCAGAAGCTAAGCAGAGTTGGGCCTAGTTAGTACTTGGATGGGAGACTGCCTAGGAATACCAGGTGCTGTAAGTTTTGAGTTTTTCACTACTTATCTAATACACTGGCCCTTAGTGTGGCCAAAGTTTGACCAGCTCTTTGCTTTCCCTTACTGCTTATTTAATTCAATTGCCTTTAAAGTAGCTGTTCTTTAAACAGAGTTTGACTGTTTTTAACTACTTAACTAATGCTCTTATCTTTAATGTAGCTCATTTTGAAGTATTTTTGTATTTCATTCATTACTTATCTAGTATAATGGCACTTAGTGTGCCTCACCTTAAAATAGGGGGCTTTTTGCAGCAGCTTTAGCTTACGGCCATACCACCCTGTTCACGCCTGATCTCGTCTGATCTCAGAAGCTAAGCAGAGTTGGGCCTAGTTAGTACTTGGATGGGAGACTGCCTAGGAATACCAGGTGCTGTAAGTTTTGAGTTTTTCACTACTTATCTAATACACTGGCCCTTAGTGTGCCAAAAAGTTTGACCAGCTCTTTGCTTTCCCTTACTGCTTATTTAATTCAATTGCCTTTAAAGTAGCTGTTCTTTAAACAGAGTTTGACTGTTTTTAACTACTTAACTAATGCTCTTATCTTTAATGTAGCTCATTTTGAAGTATTTTTTTGTATTTCATTCATTACTTATCTAGTATAATGGCATAGTGTGCCTCACCTTAAAATAGGGGCTTTTGCAGCAGCTTTAGCTTACTGGCCATACCACCCTGTTCACGCCTGATCTCGTCTGATCTCAGAAGCTAAGCAGAGTTGGGCCTAGTTAGTACTTGGATGGGAGACTGCCTAGGAATACCAGGTGCTGTAAGTTTTTGAGTTTTTCACTACTTATCTAATACACTGGCCCTTAGTGTGGCCAAAGTTTGACCAGCTCTTTGCTTTCCCTTACTGCTTATTTAATTCAATTGCCTTTAAAGTAGCTGTTCTTTAAACAGAGTTTGACTGTTTTTAACTACTTAACTAATGCTCTTATCTTTAATGTAGCTCATTTTGAAAGTTTTTTTGTATTTCATTCATTACTTATCTAGTATAATGGCACTTAGTGTGCCTCACCTTAAAATAGGGGCTTTTTGCAGCAGCTTTAGCTTACGGCCATACCACCCTGTTCACGCCTGATCTCGTCTGATCTCAGAAGCTAAGCAGAGTTGGGCCTAGTTAGTACTTGGATGGGAGACTGCCTAGGAATACCAGGTGCTGTAAGTTTTTGAGTTTTTTCACTACTTATCTAATACACTGGCCCTTAGTGTGGCCAAAGTTTGACCAGCTCTTTGCTTTCCCTTACTGCTTATTTAATTCAATTGCCTTTAAAGTAGCTGTTCTTTAAACAGAGTTTGACTGTTTTTAACTACTTAACTAATGCTCTTATCTTTAATGTAGCTCATTTTGAAGTATTTTTTTGTATTTCATTCATTACTTATCTAGTATAATGGCACTTAGTGTGCCTCACCTTAAAATAGGGGGCTTTTTGCAGCAGCTTTTGCTTACGGCCATACCACCCTGTTCACGCCTGATCTCGTCTGATCTCAGAAGCTAAGCAGAGTTGGGCCTAGTTAGTACTTGGATGGGAGACTGCCTAGGAATACCAGGTGCTGTAAGTTTTGAGTTTTTCACTACTTATCTAATACACTGGCCCTTAGTGTGGCAAAAGTTTGACCAGCTCTTTGCTTTCCCTTACTGCTATTTAATTCAATTGCCTTTAAAGTAGCTGTTCTTTAAACAGAGTTTGACTGTTTTTAACTACTTAACTAATGCTCTTATCTTTAATGTAGCTCATTTTGAAGTATTTTTTGTATTTCATTCATTACTTATCTAGTATAATGGCACTTAGTGTGCCTCACCTTAAAATAGGGGCTTTTTGCAGCAGCTTTTAGCTTACGGCCATACCACCCTGTTCACGCCTGATCTCGTCTGATCTCAGAAGCTAAGCAGAGTTGGGCCTAGTTAGTACTTGGATGGGAGACTGCCTAGGAATACCAGGTGCTGTAAGTTTTGAGTTTTTCACTACTTATCTAATACACTGGCCCTTAGTGTGGCCAAAGTTTGACCAGCTCTTTGCTTTCCCTTACTGCTTATTTAATTCAATTGCCTTTAAAGTAGCTGTTCTTTAAACAGAGTTTGACTGTTTTTAACTACTTAACTAATGCTCTTATCTTTAATGTAGCTCATTTTGAAGTATTTTTTTGTATTTCATTCATTACTTATCTAGTATAATGGCATAGTGTGCCTCACCTTAAAATAGGGGCTTTTTGCAGCAGCTTTTTAGCTTACGGCCATACCACCTGTTCACGCCTGATCTCGTCTGATCTCAGAAGCTAAGCAGAGTTGGGCCTAGTTAGTACTTGGATGGGAGACTGCCTAGGAATACCAGGTGCTGTAAGTTTTTGAGTTTTTCACTACTTATCTAATACACTGGCCCTTAGTGTGGCCAAAGTTTGACCAGCTCTTTGCTTTCCCTTACTGCTTATTTAATTCAATTGCCTTTAAAGTAGCTGTTCTTTAAACAGAGTTTGACTGTTTTTAACTACTTAACTAATGCTCTTATCTTTAATGTAGCTCATTTTGAAGTATTTTTTTGTATTTCATTCATTACTTATCTAGTATAATGGCACTTAGTGTGCCTCACCTTAAAATAGGGGCTTTTTGCAGCAGCTTTAGCTTACGGCCATACCACCCTGTTCACGCCTGATCTCGTCTGATCTCAGAAGCTAAGCAGAGTTGGGCCTAGTTAGTACTTGGATGGGAGACTGCCTAGGAATACCAGGTGCTGTAAGTTTTGAGTTTTTCACTACTTATCTAATACACTGGCCCTTAGTGTGGCCAAAGTTTGACCAGCTCTTTGCTTTCCCTTACTGCTTATTTAATTCAATTGCCTTTAAAGTAGCTGTTCTTTAAACAGAGAGTTTGACTGTTTTTAACTACTTAACTAATGCTCTTATCTTTAATGTAGCTCATTTTGAAGTATTTTTTTGTATTTCATTCATTACTTATCTAGTATAATGGCACTTAGTGTGCCTCACCTTAAAATAGGGGCTTTTTGCAGCAGCTTTAGCTACGGCCATACCACCCTGTTCACGCCTGATCTCGTCTGATCTCAGAAGCTAAGCAGAGTTGGGCCTAGTTAGTACTTGGATGGGAGACTGCCTAGGAATACCAGGTGCTGTAAGTTTTGAGTTTTTCACTACTTATCTAATACACTGGCCCTTAGTGTGGCCAAAGTTTGACCAGCTCTTTGCTTTCCCTTACTGCTTATTTAATTCAATTGCCTTTAAAGTAGCTGTTCTTTAAACAGAGTTTGACTGTTTTTAACTACTTAACTAATGCTCTTATCTTTAATGTAGCTCATTTTGAAGTATTTTTTTGTATTTCATTCATTACTTATCTAGTATAATGGCACTTATTGTGCCTCACCTTAAAATAGGGGGCTTTTTGCAGCAGCTTTCGCTTACGGCCATACCACCCTGTTCACGCCTGATCTCGTCTGATCTCAGAAGCTAAGCAGAGTTGGGCCTAGTTAGTACTTGGATGGGAGACTGCCTAGGAATACCAGGTGCTGTAAGTTTTGAGTTTTTCACTACTTATCTAATACACTGGCCCTTAGTGTGGCCAAAGTTTGACCAGCTCTTTGCTTTCCCTTACTGCTTATTTAATTCAATTGCCTTTAAAGTAGCTGTTCTTTAAACAGAGTTTGACTGTTTTTAACTACTTAACTAATGCTCTTATCTTTAATGTAGCTCATTTTGAAGTATTTTTTTGTATTTCATTCATTACTTATCTAGTATAATGGCACTTAGTGTGCCTCACCTTAAAATAGGGGGCTTTTGCAGCAGCTTTAGCTTACGGCCATACCACCCTGTTCACGCCTGATCTCGTCTGATCTCAGAAGCTAAGCAGAGTTGGGCCTAGTTAGTACTTGGATGGGAGACTGCCTAGGAATACCAGGTGCTGTAGGTTTTTAAATTTTTTCACTACTTATCTAATACACTGGCCCTTAGTGTGGCCAAAGTTTGACCAGCTCTTTGCTTTCCCTTACTGCTTATTTAATTCAATTGCCTTTAAAGTAGCTGTTCTTTAAACAGAGTTTGACTGTTTTTAACTACTTAACTAATGCTCTTATCTTTAATGTAGCTCATTTTGAAGTATTTTTTTGTATTTCATTCATTACTTATCTAGTATAATGGCACTTAGTGTGCCTCACCTTAAAATAGGGGGCTTTTTGCAGCAGCTTTCGCTTCTGGCCATACCACCCTGTTCACGCCTGATCTCGTCTGATCTCAGAAGCTAAGCAGAGTTGGGCCTAGTTAGTACTTGGATGGGAGACTGCCTAGGAATACCAGGTGCTGTAAGTTTTGAGTTTTTCACTACTTATCTAATACACTGGCCCTTAGTGTGGCCAAAGTTTGACCAGCTCTTTGCTTTCCCTTACTGCTTATTTAATTCAATTGCCTTTAAAGTAGCTGTTCTTTAAACAGAGTTTGACTGTTTTTAACTACTTAACTAATGCTCTTATCTTTAATGTAGCTCATTTTGAAGTATTTTTTTGTATTTCATTCATTACTTATCTAGTATAATGGCACTTAGTGTGCCTCACCTTAAAATAGGGGGCTTTTGCAGCAGCTTTAGCTTCACGGCCATACCACCCTGTTCACGCCTGATCTCGTCTGATCTCAGAAGCTAAGCAGAGTTGGGCCTAGTTAGTACTTGGATGGGAGACTGCCTAGGAATACCAGGTGCTGTAAGTTTTGAGTTTTTCACTACTTATCTAATACACTGGCCCTTAGTGTGGCCAAAGTTTGACCAGCTCTTTGCTTTCCCTTACTGCTTATTTAATTCAATTGCCTTTAAAGTAGCTGTTCTTTAAACAGAGTTTGACTGTTTTAACTACTTAACTAATGCTCTTATCTTTAATGTAGCTCATTTTGAAGTATTTTTTTGTATTTCATTCATTACTTATCTAGTATAATGGCACTTAGTGTGCCTCACCTTAAAATAGGGGGCTTTTTGCAGCAGCTTTGCTTTACGGCCATACCACCCTGTTCACGCCTGATCTCGTCTGATCTCAGAAGCTAAGCAGAGTTGGGCCTAGTTAGTACTTGGATGGGAGACTGCCTAGGAATACCAGGTGCTGTAAAGTTTTGAGTTTTTCACTACTTATCTAATACACTGGCCCTTAGTGTGGCCAAAGTTTGACCAGCTCTTTGCTTTCCCTTACTGCTTATTTAATTCAATTGCCTTTAAAGTAGCTGTTCTTTAAACAGAGTTTGACTGTTTTTAACTACTTAACTAATGCTCTTATCTTTAATGTAGCTCATTTTGAAGTATTTTTGTATTTCATTCATTACTTATCTAGTATAATGGCACTTAGTGTGCCTCACCTTAAAATAGGGGGCTTTTTGCAGCAGCTTTGGCTTACGGCCATACCACCCTGTTCACGCCTGATCTCGTCTGATCTCAGAAGCTAAGCAGAGTTGGGCCTAGTTAGTACTTGGATGGGAGACTGCCTAGGAATACCAGGTGCTGTAAGTTTTGAGTTTTTCACTACTTATCTAATACACTGGCCCTTAGTGTGGCCAAAGTTTGACCAGCTCTTTGCTTTCCCTTACTGCTTATTTAATTCAATTGCCTTTAAAGTAGCTGTTCTTTAAACAGAGTTTGACTGTTTTTAACTACTTAACTAATGCTCTTATCTTTAATGTAGCTCATTTTGAAGTATTTTTTTGTATTTCATTCATTACTTATCTAGTATAATGGCACTTAGTGTGCCTCACCTTAAAATAGGGGCTTTTTGCAGCAGCTTTAGCTTACGGCCATACCACCCTGTTCACGCCTGATCTCGTCTGATCTCAGAAGCTAAGCAGAGTTGGGCCTAGTTAGTACTTGGATGGGAGACTGCCTAGGAATACCAGGTGCTGTAAGTTTTTGAGTTTTTCACTACTTATCTAATACACTGGCCCTTAGTGTGGCCAAAGTTTGACCAGCTCTTTGCTTTCCCTTACTGCTTATTTAATTCAATTGCCTTTAAAGTAGCTGTTCT
Source organism: Puntigrus tetrazona (assembly GCF_018831695.1). NCBI lineage: Eukaryota > Metazoa > Chordata > Actinopteri > Cypriniformes > Cyprinidae > Puntigrus > Puntigrus tetrazona. The sequence continues at coordinate 27,993 of NW_025048574.1, forward strand.
TTAAACAGAGTTTGACTGTTTTTAACTACTTAACTAATGCTCTTATCTTTAATGTAGCTCATTTTGAAGTATTTTTTGTATTTCATTCATTACTTATCTAGTATAATGGCACTTAGTGTGCCTCACCTTAAAATAGGGGCTTTTTGCAGCAGCTTTAGCTTGCAGCCATACCACCCTGTTCACGCCTGATCTCGTCTGATCTCAGAAGCTAAGCAGAGTTGGGCCTAGTTAGTACTTGGATGGGAGACTGCCTAGGAATACCAGGTGCTGTAAGTTTTGAGTTTTTCACTACTTATCTAATACACTGGCCCTTAGTGTGGCCAAAGTTTGACCAGCTCTTTGCTTTCCCTTACTGCTTATTTAATTCAATTGCCTTTAAAGTAGCTGTTCTTTAAACAGAGTTTGACTGTTTTTAACTACTTAACTAATGCTCTTATTCTTAATGTAGCTCATTTTGAAGTATTTTTTGTATTTCATTCATTACTTATCTAGTATAATGGCACTTAGTGTGCCTCACCTTAAAATAGGGGGCTTTTTGCAGCAGCTTTCATCTACGGCCATACCACCCTGTTCACGCCTGATCTCGTCTGATCTCAGAAGCTAAGCAGAGTTGGGCCTAGTTAGTACTTGGATGGGAGACTGCCTAGGAATACCAGGTGCTGTAAGTTTTGAGTTTTTCACTACTTATCTAATACACTGGCCCTTAGTGTGGCCAAAGTTTGACCAGCTCTTTGCTTTCCCTTACTGCTTATTTAATTCAATTGCCTTTAAAGTAGCTGTTCTTTAAACAGAGTTTGACTGTTTTTAACTACTTAACTAATGCTCTTATCTTTAATGTAGCTCATTTTGAAGTATTTTTTGTATTTCATTCATTACTTATCTAGTATAATGGCACTTAGTGTGCCTCACCTTAAAATAGGGGGCTTTTTGCAGCAGCTTTTGCTTATGGCCATACCACCCTGTTCACGCCTGATCTCGTCTGATCTCAGAAGCTAAGCAGAGTTGGGCCTAGTTAGTACTTGGATGGGAGACTGCCTAGGAATACCAGGTGCTGTAAGTTTTGAGTTTTTCACTACTTATCTAATACACTGGCCCTTAGTGTGGCCAAAAGTTTGACCAGCTCTTTGCTTTCCCTTACTGCTTATTTAATTCAATTGCCTTTAAAGTAGCTGTTCTTTAAACAGAGTTTGACTGTTTTTAACTACTTAACTAATGCTCTTATCTTTAATGTAGCTCATTTTGAAGTATTTTTTGTATTTCATTCATTACTTATCTAGTATAATGGCACTTAGTGTGCCTCACCTTAAAATAGGGGCTTTTTGCAGCAGCTTTAGCTTTACGGCCATACCACCCTGTTCACGCCTGATCTCAGAAGATCTCAGAAGCTAAGCAGAGTTGGGCCTAGTTAGTACTTGGATGGGAGACTGCCTAGGAATAATACCAGGTGCTGTAAGTTTTTGAGTTTTTCACTACTTATCTAATACACTGGCCCTTAGTGTGGCCAAAGTTTGACCAGCTCTTTGCTTTCCCTTACTGCTTATTTAATTCAATTGCCTTTAAAGTAGCTGTTCTTTAAACAGAGTTTGACTGTTTTTAACTACTTAACTAATGCTCTTATCTTTAATGTAGCTCATTTTGAAGTATTTTTTTGTATTTCATTCATTACTTATCTAGTATAATGGCACTTAGTGTGCCTCACCTTAAAATAGGGGGCTTTTTGCAGCAGCTTTTAGCTTACGGCCATACCACCCTGTTCACGCCTGATCTCGTCTGATCTCAGAAGCTAAGCAGAGTTGGGCCTAGTTAGTACTTGGATGGGAGACTGCCTAGGAATACCAGGTGCTGTAAGTTTTGAGTTTTTCACTACTTATCTAATACACTGGCCCTTAGTGTGGCCAAAAAGTTTGACCAGCTCTTTGCTTTCCCTTACTGCTTATTTAATTCAATTGCCTTTAAAGTAGCTGTTCTTTAAACAGAGTTTGACTGTTTTTAACTACTTAACTAATGCTCTTATCTTTAATGTAGCTCATTTTGAAGTATTTTTTGTATTTCATTCATTACTTATCTAGTATAATGGCACTTAGTGTGCCTCACCTTAAAATAGGGGCTTTTTGCAGCAGCTTTAAGCTTACGGCCATACCACCCTGTTCACGCCTGATCTCGTCTGATCTCAGAAGCTAAGCAGAGTTGGGCCTAGTTAGTACTTGGATGGGAGACTGCCCTAGGAATACCAGGTGCTGTAAGTTTTTGAGTTTTTCACTACTTATCTAATACACTGGCCCTTAGTGTGGCCAAAGTTTGACCAGCTCTTTGCTTTCCCTTACTGCTTATTTAATTCAATTGCCTTTAAAGTAGCTGTTCTTTAAACAGAGTTTGACTGTTTTTAACTACTTAACTAATGCTCTTATCTTTAATGTAGCTCATTTTGAAGTATTTTTTGTATTTCATTCATTACTTATCTAGTATAATGGCATAGTGTGCCTCACCTTAAAATAGAGGGCTTTTGCAGCAGCTTTAAGCTTGCACGGCCATCCCACCCTGTTCACGCCTGATCTCGTCTGATCTCAGAAGCTAAGCAGAGTTGGGCCTAGTTAGTACTTGGATGGGAGACTGCCTAGGAATACCAGGTGCTGTAAGTTTTGAGTTTTTTCACTACTTATCTAATACACTGGCCCTTAGTGGCCAAAGTTTGACCAGCTCTTTGCTTTCCCTTACTGCTTATTTAATTCAATTGCCTTTAAAGTAGCTGTTCTTTAAACAGAGTTTGACTGTTTTTAACTACTTAACTAATGCTCTTATCTTTAATGTAGCTCATTTTGAAGTATTTTTTTGTATTTCATTCATTACTTATCTAGTATAATGGCATAGTGTGCCTCACCTTAAAATAGGGGCTTTTTGCAGCAGCTTTAAGCTTTACCGGCCATACCACCCTGTTCACGCCTGATCTCGTCTGATCTCAGAAGCTAAGCAGAGTTGGGCCTAGTTAGTACTTGGATGGGAGACTGCCTAGGAATACCAGGTGCTGTAAGTTTTGAGTTTTTCACTACTTATCTAATACACTGGCCCTTAGTGTGGCCAAAGTTTGACCAGCTCTTTGCTTTCCCTTACTGCTTATTTAATTCAATTGCCTTTAAAGTAGCTGTTCTTTAAACAGAGTTTGACTGTTTTTAACTACTTAACTAATGCTCTTATCTTTAATGTAGCTCATTTTGAAGTATTTTTGTATTTGTATTTCATTCACTTATCTAGTATAATGGCACTTAGTGTGCCTCACCTTAAAATAGGGGCTTTTTGCAGCAGCTTTAGCTTACGGCCATACCACCCTGTTCACGCCTGATCTCGTCTGATCTCAGAAGCTAAGCAGAGTTGGGCCTAGTTAGTACTTGGATGGGAGACTGCCTAGGAATACCAGGTGCTGTAAGTTTTTGAGTTTTTCACTACTTATCTAATACACTGGCCCTTAGTGTGGCCAAAGTTTGACCAGCTCTTTGCTTTCCCTTACTGCTTATTTAATTCAATTGCCTTTAAAGTAGCTGTTCTTTAAACAGAGTTTGACTGTTTTTAACTACTTAACTAATGCTCTTATCTTTAATGTAGCTCATTTTGAAGTATTTTTTGTATTTCATTCATTACTTATCTAGTATAATGGCACTTAGTGTGCCTCACCTTAAAATAGGGGCTTTTTGCAGCAGCTTTAGCTTACGGCCATACCACCCTGTTCACGCCTGATCTCGTCTGATCTCAGAAGCTAAGCAGAGTTGGGCCTAGTTAGTACTTGGATGGGAGACTGCCTAGGAATACCAGGTGCTGTAAGTTTTTGAGTTTTTCACTACTTATCTAATACACTGGCCTTAGTGTGGCCAAGTTTGACCAGCTCTTTGCTTTCCCTTACTGCTTATTTAATTCAATTGCCTTTAAAGTAGCTGTTCTTTAAACAGAGTTTGACTGTTTTTAACTACTTAACTAATGCTCTTATCTTTAATGTAGCTCATTTTGAAGTATTTTTTTGTATTTCATTCATTACTTATCTAGTATAATGGCACTTAGTGTGCCTCACCTTAAAATAGGGGCTTTTGCAGCAGCTTTAGCTTACGGCCATACCACCCTGTTCACGCCTGATCTCGTCTGATCTCAGAAGCTAAGCAGAGTTGGGCCTAGTTAGTACTTGGATGGGAGACTGCCTAGGAATACCAGGTGCTGTAAGTTTTTGAGTTTTTCACTACTTATCTAATACACTGGCCCTTAGTGTGGCCAAAGTTTGACCAGCTCTTTGCTTTCCCTTACTGCTTATTTAATTCAATTGCCTTTAAAGTAGCTGTTCTTTAAACAGAGAGTTTGACTGTTTTTAACTACTTAACTAATGCTCTTATCTTTAATGTAGCTCATTTTGAAGTATTTTTTGTATTTCATTCATTACTTATCTAGTATAATGGCACTTAGTGTGCCTCACCTTAAAATAGGGGGCTTTTTGCAGCAGCTTTGCTTACGGCCATCCCACCTGTTCACGCCTGATCTCGTCTGATCTCAGAAGCTAAGCAGAGTTGGGCCTAGTTAGTACTTGGATGGGAGACTGCCTAGGAATACCAGGTGCTGTAAGTTTTGAGTTTTTCACTACTTATCTAATACACTGGCCCTTAGTGTGGCCAAAGTTTGACCAGCTCTTTGCTTTCCCTTACTGTATTTAATTCAATTGCCTTTAAAGTAGCTGTTCTTTAAACAGAGTTTGACTGTTTTTAACTACTTAACTAATGCTCTTATCTTTAATGTAGCTCATTTTGAAGTATTTTTTTTGTATTTCATTCATTACTTATCTAGTATAATGGCACTTAGTGTGCCTCACCTTAAAATAGGGGCTTTTTGCAGCAGCTTTAAGCTTACGGCCATACCACCCTGTTCACGCCTGATCTCGTCTGATCTCAGAAGCTAAGCAGAGTTGGGCCTAGTTAGTACTTGGATGGGAGACTGCCTAGGAATACCAGGTGCTGTAAGTTTTGAGTTTTTCACTACTTATCTAATACACTGGCCCTTAGTGTGGCCAAAGTTTGACCAGCTCTTTGCTTTCCCTTACTGCTTATTTAATTCAATTGCCTTTAAAGTAGCTGTTCTTTAAACAGAGTTTGACTGTTTTTAACTACTTAACTAATGCTCTTATCTTTAATGTAGCTCATTTTGAAGTATTTTTTGTATTTCATTCATTACTTATCTAGTATAATGGCACTTAGTGTGCCTCACCTTAAAATAGGGGGCTTTTTGCAGCAGCTTTAGCTTACGGCCATCCCACCCTGTTCACGCCTGATCTCGTCTGATCTCAGAAGCTAAGCAGAGTTGGGCCTAGTTAGTACTTGGATGGGAGACTGCCTAGGAATACCAGGTGCTGTAAGTTTTTTGAGTTTTTCACTACTTATCTAATACACTGGCCCTTAGTGTGGCCAAAGTTTGACCAGCTCTTTGCTTTCCCTTACTGCTTATTTAATTCAATTGCCTTTAAAGTAGCTGTTCTTTAAACAGAGTTTGACTGTTTTTAACTACTTAACTAATGCTCTTATCTTTAATGTAGCTCATTTTGAAGTATTTTTTTGTATTTCATTCATTACTTATCTAGTATAATGGCACTTAGTGTGCCTCACCTTAAAATAGGGGGCTTTTGCAGCAGCTTTAGCTTACGGCCATCCCACCCTGTTCACGCCTGATCTCGTCTGATCTCAGAAGCTAAGCAGAGTTGGGCCTAGTTAGTACTTGGATGGGAGACTGCCTAGGAATACCAGGTGCTGTAAGTTTTTGAGTTTTTCACTACTTATCTAATACACTGGCCCTTAGTGTGGCCAAAGTTTGACCAGCTCTTTGCTTTCCTTACTGCTTATTTAATTCAATTGCCTTTAAAGTAGCTGTTCTTTAAACAGAGTTTGACTGTTTTTAACTACTTAACTAATGCTCTTATCTTTAATGTAGCTCATTTTGAAGTATTTTTGTATTTCATTCATTACTTATCTAGTATAATGGCACTTAGTGTGCCTCACCTTAAAATAGGGGACTTTATGCAGCAGCTTTCGCTTACGGCCATACCATCCTGTTCACGCCTGATCTCGTCTGATCTCAGAAGTTAAGCAGAGTTGGGCCTAGTTAGTACTTGGATGGGAGACTGCCTAGGAATACCAGGTGCTGTAAGTTTTTGAGTTTTTCACTACTTATCTAATACACTGGCCCTTAGTGTGGCCAAAGTTTGACCAACTCTTTGCTTTCCCTTACTGCTTATTTAATTCAATTGCCTTTAAAGTAGCTGTTCTTTAAACAGAGTTTGACTGTTTTTAACTACTTAACTAATGCTCTTATCTTTAATGTAGCTCATTTTGAAGTATTTTTTTGTATTTCATTCATTACTTATCTAGTATAATGGCACTTGAGTGTGCCTCACCTTAAAATAGGGGCTTTTTGCAGCAGCTTTAGCTTACGGCCATACCACCTGTTCACGCCTGATCTCGTCTGATCTCAGAAGCTAAGCAGAGTTGGGCCTAGTTAGTACTTGGATGGGAGACTGCCTAGGAATACCAGGTGCTGTAAGTTTTGAGTTTTTCACTACTTATCTAATACACTGGCCCTTAGTGTGGCCAAAGTTTGACCAGCTCTTTGCTTTCCCTTACTGCTTATTTAATTCAATTGCCTTTAAAGTAGCTGTTCTTTAAACAGAGTTTGACTGTTTTAACTACTTAACTAATGCTCTTATCTTTAATGTAGCTCATTTTGAAGTATTTTTGTATTTCATTCATTACTTATCTAGTATAATGGCACTTAGTGTGCCTCACCTTAAAATAGGGGCTTTTGCAGCAGCTTTTAGCTTACGGCCATACCACCCTGTTCACGCCTGATCTCGTCTGATCTCAGAAGCTAAGCAGCAGAGTTGGGCCTAGTTAGTACTTGGATGGGAGACTGCCTAGGAATACCAGGTGCTGTAAGTTTTTGAGTTTTTCACTACTTATCTAATACACTGGCCCTTAGTGTGGCCAAAGTTTGACCAGCTCTTTGCTTTCCCTTACCTATTGAATTCAATTGCCTTTAAAGTAGCTGTTCTTTAAACAGAGTTTGACTGTTTTTAACTACTTAACTAATGCTCTTATCTTTAATGTAGCTCATTTTGAAGTATTTTTTGTATTTCATTCATTACTTATCTAGTATAATGGCACTTAGTGTGCCTCACCTTAAAATAGGGGGCTTTTTGCAGCAGCTTTTGCTTCTGGCCATACCACCCTGTTCACGCCTGATCTCGTCTGATCTCAGAAGCTAAGCAGAGTTAGACCTAGTTAGTACTTGGATGGGAGACTGCCTAGGAATACCAGGTGCTGTAAGTTTTTGAGTTTTTCACTACTTATCTAATACACTGGCCCTTAGTGTGGCCAAAGTTTGACCAGCTCTTTGCTTTCCTTACTGTATTTAATTCAATTGCCTTTAAAGTAGCTGTTCTTTAAACAGAGTTTGACTGTTTTTAACTACTTAACTAATGCTCTTATCTTTAATGTAGCTCATTTTGATATTTTTGTATTTCATTCATTACTTATCTAGTATAATGGCATGAGTGTGCCTCACATTAAAATA
>NW_025048575.1:0-35852 GCF_018831695.1 Puntigrus tetrazona
GGCTGTATCCGCAGACAAATTAGTGTCTGTAGAAGCTTGGTGCAGTGGACGATTCTGATCAGACGGTGACTAATCGCTGACCAAAAAGCAAAAATGGTGCAGAAAATAGTAAATTGATGGGAGATCCAAAGTTTATGCATGCATATTCGGGCAGACAGTAAAAGCTATATCTCAATGAGTGGAATAAAAATATGATTTCAGTGGTAAATTAGTCAAAAGGGACTGCGCTTCTCTTAATAGACAAAATAAAGGTTGATTTATCCTTAGCCAAGGGAAAAAGGGTGATCTGTTGAAACGCCAATTGATTGAAGCGACGAGATGGCAAGAGCAGGTAGATAGAAGGTATGCGGAAGTCGAAGAGAAAGGAACAAGAAAGATTGATTGCAGTGCAGAAAGAAGAAGACCCAGCAGATTATGTTGGGAGACCAGAGGCATTGTATCGGCAAGAAAAGTTAAGTTAAGTAGGGAAAGCAGCACGTGGTCGAGGTAGAGAGAGAGAGTTGTCGAGACAGAGACGCTGATGACAGAGAATATGGTAGGTGTTTTAATTGCTGCCAAGGAAGGCCATTATATCCGAGAATGCCCAGAACCGCTAAAGCCCAGAACACAGGGTAGAAGCCCCATGAAAGCCACAGACCAGCCCCATGTGGTGATCAATTATGACTAGGTGAGACTAATAATGACCCCATAGATGACGCAGAAAATGACTCCGATCTAGGCGAGGCTGACAATGACCCCAAAACTGACCTAGACTTGCAGAGCAGTATCAAAGTTTTTTTTTAGCTTTGTCAAGAAGCACTCGCTTACCCGAACGAGAGCTAATAGTGAGTAAAATAATAAAATAGGAGTAAAATTTCTCTGTGACTCTGGGGCAGACAGAACAGTATTACATGACATTGAGCACACTATACACAGACAGAAAAGGAAATGCTGTTTGCTCTGTGAAACTTCACAGCGGGGGCACAGCGACATTTTGAAGGTCAAGACAGACCGCCACATTTATCTTTGTCTAAGGCAGATAAGATGGGTGGGAAGTGAATGAGAGGCGCCTCTCTATTCCAAAACAGTGAACTGGATGTGTACACTTACCCCCAGAGCCCATCTGACTAAAAAAATAGTATGAAATGCTTTAGCTGCTGTTGAGATAGATCCTTTCTCAATGTAGTGCCAGGAAAATTTTGGTCAAAAGGGAAGACAGATGTTAGGGTTAATGACAATCTTTTCATCAGAACTAATGAGCTGTCTGTCACCACTGCAGTTCCAACCCACAGTCAGGTTTTAGTTTATGTCGATGACGTATTGATTGCCTCAGACACACAAGAGCACAACAAAGAAGCTGCTGTAAAAGTGTTTCAGCTAAGCAAGCTGCACAAGGGAAGCTAGAGATATGTGAGATACATAAAGTAACATCATTGAAACTCCATTAGACATGTCAGTGATACCAGACATGCAAAAGCAAGCACCAGCGTCTGAGAAACAAATGTGGTTAACAAAGGAGCACAATTGTCAGATGACACATACAGACTTGAAGGCAAACTGTGCCTTCCACGAAATTTATACAAAATAGTAGTTAATCTTGACACATGGGCAAGCACATGTGTCAACAGGAGGGATGGTGCATAGGGTTTTATGCACCAGGTGTTATGCACCAGGGTTTAATAACTACTAAAAAATTTTGTGAATCTTGTTTGATCTGCTGTAAACATAACTGCAGACCTAAGAGAGGTCAATTTCAAAGCCAGACTACCTTTTCAGGTTATCCACATGGATTTTATTGAACTGACACCTTGCCAACAGTACAAATACTGTACGCTCAGTTTACCGCTGTGTGATGATGTGTGAGAAACCACAAGAGCAGCATACACTAGCAGAATGGATGAACAAAATGTTGAAATTTAAAGATGTTGTGAGAGCAAATGATCTGCCAGATATACCTCTGTCCCCACAGGTCTCAAGAGTGAAACCAGGCGACAGCATCCTGATCAAAGTTATCCTGGCCACACCGACTGCAGTTAAGATCGCTGAGAGATCTACGTGGATTCATCAAAGCCATTGCAAACTGCTAACACCTTGGGAGGACGCTGAGTAAGGGTGGAAGTCGGCCGGTATCAAAACCTTTGGCTGCTGAAGAAATCAACTAATCCCCTTACTCCCAGCTATAGCGCCCCAATGGGAGCACGTGAGGGCTGGAGAGTTGCTCTAAACCTGACTGCAGCAGTGACGCCACACTGGTGGCCATATGAGGAGAGACGCATCAAAGGAACTGAAACGAATTGAATTTTGACTGGTTCACAGAACAACATGAACTAAAGACTCATTTTGATTTGAACATGTTTATGCATTATCTGTGTTTTACCATGTTTAAGGGCAATGATTACTAAAATGATTAGCCAGACATTTCTCAGTTTTACCATGCTTCTCCACCAAGAGAAACTGAGAGCTTTAAGTATCATGTATGAAGTCTCAGTTAAAACCACAGCTGTGACACGGCTGAGTGCTGATGTTATGATACAAAGGTACACTGACAAGCTACAGTAGCCATGCCAAGGACAAGAGGCACTGTTTTATTTATTCTTCCTTTTCAGTTTATTTTCACATTTTCCTCCTATGTTCAAGCTTTAAAATTTTATATTGTATACATTATGATTAAGATGCAAGCCTTACAGGTGATCGCCCATATAAAATCTTGGGGTCGGTTGGGAATTTTTCTCTCAGATACTGGGGTTTTCGCCCAACCTTGCTGTTTAAAGTAAGCATCGACTATTTAATCAAGTAATCAGTAGAGATGTAGTTCAATATGCATATGCCTTATTATGTTATTTTTCAGGTGCTAAACGTCAAACAGGAGGGATATGTTAGGGTTATGTATTGACATTTTGCAACTTTGATCCTTCAGTTTCAGCTTCCATCGGGTGCCAGGCTTTGTCAGCCTGGTGAGAACGGAATGTTGGAGTTAAATGTTGACAGTTATGCACCTGTGGCTCTTTTAGTTTCAGTTTGATTCTTGGTCATAACATGGCCTCCGTATAATACTGATAGGGGCACCGAAGAATCTGAAGGAGGAAGATTCTGACGCACAAGAAATGTGGCCAATTGTTTTCATTTACTGTATCTTGTCTTTTCCTCTATAAATAAAGCGACTTGCAATCTGAGCTTCGGAGGAGGCAAAGCAGGGAGGAGGCAAAGCAGGGAAGAGGGCTCCCGCCTCAGGCGGACTGTGATCCGTCTGGAGGCAAAAGGGAGGTTAAGGAGAAACCTGCTTTTCTCCCGCTTTTGCAACCGACAGCACAATCTTTGCAAGCCTTAAAATCCATAAAACTTGTCTTGTGTTTTATTTCGCTTTGAGTTGATCCTTCCTGGTAAAGAGCCGTTTGAGTGAAATAGTCTCAAATAACCTGGTATTCTCGAGGCAGTCTCCATCCAAGTACTAACTAGGCCCAACTCTGCTTAGCTTCTGAGATCAGACGTGAACAGGTGGGTATAGCCGTAAGCTGCCTGCTGCAAAAGCCACCTATTTTAAGGTGAGGCACACTAAGTGATACTAGATAAGTAATGAATGAAATACAAAAAATACTTCAAAATGAGCTACATTAAAGATAAGAGCATTAGTTAAGTAGTTAAAAACAGTCAAACTATTTTTAAAGAACAGCTACTTTAAAGGCAATTGAATTAAATAAGCAGTAAGGGAAAGCAAAGAGCTGGTCAAACTTTGGCCACACTAAGGGCCAGTGATATTAGATAAGTAGTGAAAAACTCAAAAACTTACAGCACCTGGTATTCCTAGGCAGTCTCCCATCCAGAGTACTAACTAGGCCCAACTCTGCTTAGCTTCATGTCGATCAGACGAGATCAGGCGTGAACAGGTGGTATGGCTGTGTGAAAGCTGCTGCAAAAAGCCCCCTATTTTAAGGTGAGGCACACTAAGTGCCATTATACTAGATAAGTAATGAATGAAATACAAAAATACTTCAAAATGAGCTACATTAAAGATAAGAGCATTAGTTAAGTAGTTAAAAACAGTCAAACTCTGTTTAAAGAACAGCTACTTTAAAGGCAATTGAATTAAATAAGCAGTAAGGAAAGCAAAGAGCTGGTCAAACTTTGGCCACACTAAGGGCCAGTGTATTAGATAAGTAGTGAAAAACTCAAAAACTTACAGCAACACTGGTATTCTAGGCAGCCTCCCATCCAAGTACTAACTATAGGCCCAACTCTGCTTAGCTTCTGAGATCAGACGAGATCAGGCGTGAACAGGGTGGGATGGCCAAGCTTAAAGCTGCTGCAAAAAGCCCTATTTTAAGGTGAGGCACACTATGCCATTATACTAGATAAGGAATGAAATACAAAAATACTTCAAAATGAGCTACATTAAAGTAAGATTTAGTTAAGTAGTTAAAAAAAAAGGGTGATCTGCTTGAAGAACAGCTACTTTAAAGGCAAGAGCAATTAGATAAAGTAATGCGTGGAAGTCAAAGAGCTGGTCAAACTTTACATTACTAGATTGATTGCATTAGATAAGTAGTGAAAACTCAAAACTGTTGGGAGACCAGGCATTTGTATCGGGCAAGTCTCCCAAGTTAGCAGTAAGGGAAAGCAAAGAGCCCAACTCTGCTTAGCTTCTGAGATCAGACGCTGAAAAACAGAGAATATGGTAGGTGGTATTCCTAAAGCTGCTGCAAAGGCCATTATATCCGAGGTGAGGCCCAGAACTGCTTAGCTTGAGCCAGACAAGACAGGTAAGTAATGAATGAAAGCCACAAAAATACCCATGTGGTGAGCTACATTAAAATTATGACTAGTGAGACTAAAGAACAGCTAAAAGACCCATAGATGACGCAGAAAATGACTCAATCTAGGCGTCAGGCTTTGGCCAAGTGAGTGTACAATATGGTAGGATGACCCCAAAACTGACCTAGACTTGCAGAGCAGTACTCAAAGGTTTTTTTTTAGCTTTGTCAAGCACCTCTAGCTTACCCGAACGATAGTGAGATTAATAGTGAGTAAAACAAGTATAAAATAGGCCAAAATTTCTCTGCACTTGAGGGCAGACAGAAACAGTATTACATGACATTGGAGCACACTATACAGAAGACAGAAAGCTGCAATGCTGTTTGCTATTTAAGGTGAGGCTTCTAGTGCCATTACACTACATAAGCAATGAATCAAATACAGACTGCCATATTTAAAATGAGCTACATTAAAGATAAGATGCATGGGAAGTTAATGAGTTAAAAACAGTCAAACTCTGTTTAAAGAACAACTACTTGTGTACACTTACCCCAGAGCCCATCTGACTAAAAAAAGCTGTAAAAAATGCTTTAGCTGCTGCTGAGATAGATCCTTTCAATGTAAAACTTACAAAATTTGGTATTCTAGGCAGTCTCCCATCAGATGTTAGGGTTAATGAGCAATCTTTTCATCAGAACTAATGAGCTGTCTGTCACCACTGCAGTTCCAACTGCACAGTCAGGTTTTAGTTATTCGATAAGTATTGATTTGCCCTTAAAGACACACCATTATTACTAAAGAAGCTGCTTATAAAAGTGTTTGAAATACAAAAGAAGCTGCACAAATGAGCTACAGAGAGATAAGAGATTAGTTATAAAGTTAAAACAGTTGAAACTCCATTTAAAGAACAGCTACTTTAAAGGCAATTGAATTAAAAAAGCAAGCACCAGCAAAAGAGCTGGAAACAAATGTGGCCAATACTAAGGGCCACAATTAAGTAGATGAAAAACTAAAAACTTAAGCACCTGGGTAAACTAGTGTCTCCCATCCAATTTATAACAAAACCCAACTTCAAAGGCTTGATCAGATGGGATCAGGCGCAACAGGTGGTATGGCCAGGAGGATGGTGCAAAAGCCCCCTATTTTAAGGTGTTATGCACAAGTGCATTATAATAAAGTAATGAAAAAATTTTGTGAATCTTGTTTGATCTACATTATAAAAGATAACTGCATTAGTTAAGTAGGTAAAAATTTCCAAAGCTCTGTACCTTTTCAGCTTATCCAAAGGCAATTTTATTGAAATGAGCAGTAAGGGAAAGTACAAAGAGCTGTAAAACTTGGCACACTAAGGGCCATGATATTAGATAAGAAACCAAAAACTCGCAAACTTACAGCACCTGGATGAACAGGCAGTTGAAATTCCAAGATGTTAACTAGGCCCAACTCTGCTTAGCTTCTGAGATCAGACAGGTCTCAGGAGTGAAACCAGGCGACAGCATCCTGGTCAAAGTTAAAGCTGGCAAAACCGACTATTTTAAGGTGTGAGCTACATCTACGTGCCATTCATACAGATAAGTAATGAATGAAATACTAACACCTACTTCCAACGCTGAGCTAAGGGTGGAAGTCGGCCGCATCAAAACCTTCAAATTGCTGAAGAAATCAACTAAACCCTTTTCCCAGAACAGCCAGCAAAGAGCCCTGAATGGGAGCACACTAAGGGCAGCAAAGAGTTGCTCAAACCTGACTGCAGCAGTGAGGCCACACTGGTGGCCATATAGAGATTTCCATCAAAGGGAAACTGAAACGAATTGAACCTGGTATTCCTAGAACAGTCTCCCAAGACAATTACTAATTTGGCCCAACTCTGTTTATGCATTATCTGACGTTTTACGTGAACAAGGGCAATGATTACCGTAAGCTAAAGCTAGCCAGAAAGCCCTCAGTTTTACCAGGTTCTCCACCAAGAGAGAACTTACTAGATAAGTAATGAATGAAATCAGTTAAAACTATCAAAATGTGACATTAAAGATAAGAGCATGAGTTATGTAGTTAAAAAAGGTACACTGACAAGTTTACAGTAGCCATGCCAAGGACAAGAGGCAATTGAATTAAATAAGCAGTAAAGAAAAGCAGTTTATTTTCACAAACTTTTTCCACACTAAGTTCAAGTGTATTAGAATTTTATAGTGAAAACATTATGATTAAGATGCAAGTAGGCCCAACTCTGCTTAGTTTGAAGGTGATCGCCCATATAAAATCTTGGGGTCGTGGCCCAACTTTCTGCTTAGATACTGAGAAAATCAACCTTGCTGTTTAAAGTAAGTATGGACTATTTAATCAAGTAATCAGTAGAGCCCCTTCACTATGCATGAGGCTTTATTATGCCATTATACAGGTGCTGAATGAAATACAAAAAAATACTTAGGGTTAAAATGAGCTACATTTGAAAGATAAGAGCATTAGTTAAGTAGTTAAAAACAGTCAAACTCTGTTTAAAGAACAGCTACTTTAAAGGCAAATGAATTAAATACAGTAAGGGAAAGCAAAGAGGCTCTTTGGCCACACTAAGGGCCAGTGTATTAGATAAGTAGTGAAAAACTCAAAACTTACAGCACCTGGTATTCCTAGGCAGTCTCCCATCCAAGTACTAACTAGGCCCAACTCTGCTTAGCTTCTGAGATCAGACGTATCAGGTGGTCTTTTCCGGATCTATAAAGCTGCTGCAAAAGCCCTATTTTAAGGTGAGCTTCGGAGGAGGCAAAGCTAGATGGAATGAATGCAATACAGAAAAAATACTTCAAAATGAGCTACATTAAAGATAAGAGCTTAGTTAAAAAGTAGTTAAAAACAGTCAAACTCTGCTTAAAGAACAGCCCTTTAAAGGCAATTGAATTAAATAAGCAGTAAGCCTTAAAAGCAAAGAGCTGGTCAAACTTTGGCCACACTAAGGGCCAGTGTAAAGATAAGTAGTGAAAAACTCAAAACTTACAGCAACCTGGTATTCCTAGGCAGTCTCCCATCCAAGTACTAACTAGGCCCAACTCTGCTTAGCTTCTGAGATCAGACGAGATCAGGCGTGAACAGGGTGGTATGGCCGTAAGCTAAAAGCTGCAAAAAGCCCCTATTTTAAGGTGAAGCACACTAAGTGCCATTATACTAGATAAGTAATGAATGAAATACAAAAATACTTCAAAATGAGCTACATTAAAGATAAGAGCATTAGTTAAGTAGTTAAAAATAGTCAAACTCTGTTTAAAGAACAGCTACTTTAAAGGCAATTGAATTAAATACAGTAAGGGAAAGCAAAGAGTTGGTCAAACTTTGGCCACACTAAGGGCCAGTGTATTAGATAAGTAGTGAAAACTCAAAACTTACAGCACCTGGTATTCCTAGGCAGTCTCCCATCCAAGTACTAACTAGGCCCAACTCTGCTTAGCTTCAGAGATCAGGCGTGAACAGGGTGGTATGGCCGTAGCTAAAAGCTGCTGCAAAAAGCCCCTATTTTAAGGTGAGGTACACTAAGTGCCATTATACTCAGATAAGTAATGAATGAAATACAAAAAAATACTTCAAAATGAGCTACATTAAAGATAAGAGCATTAGTTAAGTAGTTAAAAACAGTCAAACTCTGTTTAAAGAACAGCTACTTTAAAGGCAATTGAATTAAATAAGCAGTAAGGAAAGCAAAGAGCTGGTCAAACTTTGACAGCACTAAGGGCCAGTATTAGATAAGTAGTGAAAAAACTCAAAACTTACAGCACCTGGTATTCCTAGGCAGTCTCCCATCCAAGTATTAACTAGGCCTAACTCTGCTTTGCTTCTGAGATCAGACGAGATCAGGCGTGGAATTTTTTTTTTTTTTTTTTTTTTTTTTTTAAAATATTTTTCAATCAATCAAATACAATAAAAACATACTTTCTCTTGTACAATATCCACATCACATATCTCATAATTTCATACATTATTTAAACAAATTCTTCGCTTCTCCGGTAGCTCCTACATAAAATCTTTTAAAACACGATAGACATTTCGTAAAAAAACAACATAAAATGCATCTAGGATTTTTCACTTTTAAAATACACATACAATTTGTCCATATATATTTCAGTTTTCCTTTTAAAGACAGTCCAAACATCCAAAACAATTTGTTCCTTTTGGCCACAATTCTCCTCTCCCATATTGCACTTTTCATTAACATCACAAACAGATTAATAAAGGCTTTGTTTTTACACTTCTTTTCCCATCCAAACATCAACACTCTGTTCCATTCCATTCCATTTTCATCCCATTCTTCAGTCAAGTCTTTGATTAAACATTTACATTTCCTTAAAAATGCCTCCAGTTCCTTACAATATAAAAACAGATGTAAAATCCTCCTCTTCTTTTTCTTTGCACACTTTGCACATTGCATGTTGTTCCATCCCTATTTTTTGTAAAATAACTTCAGTAAAAACAACTTTGTGTCTTATAAAATACTCCAAACATTCCAACTTTGTTTCACACACACTTCATGTTTCTCCATATACATTCTTCTTTTTAGATTGTTGAATTTTTCCACCCAGTACTTATTTACAGTTGGCTCTTTAAAAACACCATCTCTAAAAACACAATAAAACATTTTACAGTACATCCCTTTAAAATCATAAAATTTTTCCCCCAGTTTCACATTAAAATGTTCCTCTGTTTGCTCTTTCTTCCGTACTTTCTATTCTTTTAATCCACTCTTTAGGTATTGCTTTTTAAGGATTTCATATTTGTTTGTTATTTCTGTTTGCTATATTCTTCTTTTGCTTCATCCATTGCATCCACAATATATTGTATTGGTAAAAACCTCTTTAAATTCATACAAGACATCTCTCACTCTTGTTATCCCCACTTCCATCCATTTCTTAAAAAATAGTTCTTTGTCTTGTTTTAAAATGTTGTTATTTAAGAACAGGGGTTGATTTAAAATGTTTTCTCTCTTTGAGGGTTGTATACAATTTTACTTAAAAATTTTCCCCAGGCACTAAACATTTCTCTGTAAAACTCAGGTAATCCTTCTGTCATCCAAATTTTTGTTTTCATCCATAAAAATACCATCCCCATGTTAAAATTCCCACATTTGTTTAAAAAGTATTTCATTGTTTTTTTCCACTCAAATTTGCTCTCTTCTTGTAGGTATTTCTTTACTATTTTAACTCTCAAAGCATTTTTTCTCTGTTCTACATCCATTAAACCTAATCCCCTTTTCCACCGCCCCTAAAATCGTATTATATGCTATTCTTGCTGGTTTTCCTCCCATAAAAAGTCAAGAAAACATTTCTTCAACCTCTTTTCTGTCCACAAAGGCATCTCAGATACATTTAAAACATACCACAGCTTAGGAAACCATTAAAACATTCAATATTAAAACCTTCCCTTTTAAGTTTAGTGTTCTCAGTTTCCAAAAGTTTAACCTTCTCTCTATTTCTGTTACTAGTTCCTCCTACATTTCATCTCTTACTTTTCTCTCATTTTTCCCCATTAAAATTCCTAAAATCTTAATTTGTTCCACTTCCTTGAAGTTAAAACAATCCGTTAAAATCATAGCTTTCCCAAATCTGATATATACTGTTTTCTCCTCATTTATTTTACTCCCAGATCCTTTACAAAATTCTTTTTTACAACATTCATAACTTCTTTGACACTATCCTTTCCTTTACAATTATCGTTGTGTCATCAGCATATTGATAAACCTTCCTTCATTGTTTTCTTAACAATTTCTATACCTTATTATTCCTTCTTTTTGTTTTATAGCCAGTCCCAATGGTTCTGATACAAGTGAATAAAGTAAAGCTGAAAGCGGACAACCCTGCCTAATTGATCTTGTGATTTTAAAACAGTCTGTTAAAACCCATTACATTTTATCCTTGTTAAAGCACCCTTGTATAAAATCTCTATCCATTTGATAAAATTCCCCAAAACCAAAACTCCTTAAAACCTCAAATAAATACCTGTGTTCCACCCTATCAAAAGCTTTTTCAAAGTCCAAACTAATTATATATCCATCTTCACCTTTATCCTTCATGTACCATATTGTATCTCTTATACTCATTTTTATGTCATCTATATCCCTTCCTTTCACTCCGTATGCTTGGTTTGTTTCAATTATGCTTGGTATAACTTCCTTTAATCTGTTTGCTAAAACCTTGGCTAAAATTTTTAAGATCCGTGTTCAACATTGTAATTGGCCTATAGTTTTTTTAAATCTATTTTTTCACCCTTCCTTTTATATACCAGCTTCATTAACCCCATCCTCGTTCTTTCATTAATTTCTTCTTTTCAAAAATTTCTTTAAAAACCTCATTTAAAATCTTTGTTAAAACCCCTTTAAAACATACATAAAATTCAGTTCCCAAACCGCTCTATTCCCGGACTCTTTTTTTTATTCAGTTCATTTATTGCTCTTTCGATCTCTTCTTCTCTGATTACTTGGTCACAATCTTTTTATCTTCCTCACTTACTTTTTGCTTTATCTGATTCAGCAGTTTCTTTTTTTTCTTCTCTTCCACGCCCTTGCACTAAAACAGATCCTCATAAAAATCCTTTATTTCTTTTTAAAATATTTTCATTACCTTCTACAATTTCTCCATTTTTCCTCGTATTTCCTTTTATAATATCAGCTTTCCTTTTTTTTTCAAATCAAAAAGAATTTTGTGCATTTTTCACCCTCCACAAGATATTTAGCTTTGCTTCTTAACCTCGCCGCCTCATATTCTTTTTCTTCTATTTCTTTCAGTCTTCCTCCATTTCCTTTATCTTTAGTATGTCTTTATTTTCTTTATTCAATTCAATTTCCAAACTCTTCTTTATTTCTCTTCTTTGAACCTTTGCATTTCCTCAAAGTACTACAATATTTGATTGAAAATTTTTTGATTAAAAATTTGACATTCTCCCACCAGATTCTCTTATCCTCTGTATACATTTCATTTTCCTTTTCCTTTTTCAATGACCTCTTTAACCTTCAAAACATAGTCTTCATTCTTTAAAATCTCTGTATTTAAAATCCATACTCCCGACCCCTTTGCATGTTGCTCCAATCTATTTTAAAACGTAAAAACTTATGATCACTAAAACTGGTTTCTTCATATCTGATTTTTTCAATAAAATTCCCTACATTTCTTGTACATAACACATAATCAATTTTTGTTTTACAAATAAAGTTCCCTACTATTTGCCTTCTTGAAAACTCCTTTTTCCTCCATTCATTTCCCTCTCCACACATCTATTAAGTTATTTTCTCTCATCAGTTCCTTTAATTCATTTCTCCCTGTGTCTGATTTAAAAACCATTCCTCCGCCATATCCTGCTTGCTAAAAACAGTATTAAAATCCCCATCATTATTATTTCTTTATACTTCTTTACAATATTTCTTAAAACATTAAAAACTCTTTCTTTTCTTTCTTCTGTTGGTGCGTGTACATTGGCTAAAATCAGTTCACGCCCTTCACAATTTACTTCAACCACCATACATTTCCCATCTTATCTTTATACACTACATTGCTTGAATTAAAACATTTTTTCTCATTAAAAGCCACTCTCTTCCAAGCCTTCCATCTCCATTGTTATACAAAATATCTCCATCCCATTTCTTTTTATAGTCCACCATCACACTCTCTTTCCAATTTGTTTCTTGCAAAACGATAACATCTTCTCCTTTACATTTTTCTTTCACTCTTTCAAACTTTCTCATGTCCATCAGTCCCCTTGCATTAAAAGTAACACAACTAAAAACCATTAAAAAAAGAAAAAAATAAATACTTAAAACCATTATTCTCCATCTTCTCCCCTCCAGCCCTCTTAACGCTTCATACCTGTTTGCACTTGTCATTATTTTTTTCCTTGCATTTTCCACGTTTGGTTTTACCTTTATTGTTCTCCTTCTTATTTGTCCTCTCTCCCCTCTGTCTTTTCCCATACTGTTTGTCCTTGTTTCTTCTTCACTGTCCATTTCTTTGCTTTGAACTTCTATTCCTTGTCCATCTCTCTCCACATCATCTAGAAAAGTTTTAAAACTGTCCGCTATTTCCATTTCCGCCCCACTGAGTGTCCTGTTCTGTTGTCTGTTCCTTGTCTTTGTCATTCTCTTTTTCTCTTCTTCACGTTCCTCTATGTTGTCTGATTCTCTTCTGTTTCTTTTTGTTGTAGTCCTTCTTCCTCTTGTTCTTCATCAATTTGTCTTTCCTCCTCGTTGTTTCCTTCATGCACCTGTCCGCCCATCCGATCTTCCCTACCTCCTTCCTCTCCTCTCCATCCAACATTCACATTTATTTAAAACTCCATGACACTCCGGCATCTGACAGCATTGCAATCTCTTGCAAAATGTCCTCTCCTCGCACTTATAGCACTTAAAATCTGGGCATTCTTTAAGCAGGTGTCTCTGGGCTCATGCACAGCCTACAGGTCTTCACCTGATGGCTGTGCATCACCCTAAAATACTGCGTGCCCTCGGCTGTTTCCAACTTTGTGCTATATGGCAACGATGTCACTTCTTTGGGAATCTAACTTTAGGAACCTTGTTCCGTCCTCAATGTCAGTGCCCGGGTAGCATCTTCTTTTAACATTTGACATGGGATTAACTCCCATCCTTCCAATTTCCCTAAAATTTTATTATCATCAAGATAGACGGGCAGGTGCATGAAGGAAACAACGTAATTTATTTTGCAATTTTTTATCTCGCAGTTCACCCCTTTATTAAAAGTCCATCAGTCAATTCCTCACATGCTTCTTTCCTTTTCCATTGTAAGTTCATATTCTTTTCCTTGCCTTGGTCTTAACGCCAAAATATTCCCATTTCCACATTTATCCGTCACCGCTTTTATAATATCCACAGCTCTCACCTCACTTACATTCTCCACATTCACAATCACAGTCGCCTCCTTTAAATATCTTCTTCTGCCAAACTTGTCTCTTGTGTCTAGGTTTTTTCCATGTTCTTCTCGTTGTCGGTAATCCAGACCAGTGTCGCTTGTCATACGTGTCTCGCCATCCAGTCCAGTGTCGCTTTGCCGCGCCTCTTCCTCGCGTGCCAGTCCAGTGTCGCTTGCCATGCTTGTTCCTCGTGCCAGTCCAATATCGTTTCCCATGCTTCTTCCTCGTACAGTCCAGAGTCGCTTGCCATGCTTGTTCCTCGTACAGTCCAGTGTCGTCGCTTGCCGTTAATCCGCCCCATTGAAAAAGGAGAAAAGAGAAAATAAAGCATGTAATCCACCTCCAGCAAGCAAAAATGCTGCTGTTGGGTGGTTTTATAACTGAAAAAAACAAACAAAAACTAACTTTAACTAAAGAAAAAAGCAAAATACAAAGACAAAAATTAACACAAAATGGAGGAGAGCCTTCCTCTCCCTACTGCAGCCAACAACTTCCTGTGTGCTCTCTAGCGCCAACAGGGTGGTATGGCCGTAAGCTAAAGCTGCTGCAAAAAGCCCCCTATTTTAAGGTGAGGCACACTAAGTGTCATTATACTAGATAAGTAATGAATGAAATACAAAAAAAAATACTTCAAAAATGAGCTACATTAAAGATAAGAGCATTAGTTAAGTAGTTAAAAACAGTCAAACTCTGTTTAAAGAACAGCTACTTTAAAGGCAATTGAATTAAATAAGCAGTAAGGGAAAGCAAAGAGCTGGTCAAACTTTGACACCACACTAAGGGCCAGTGTATTAGATAAGTAGTGAAAAACTCAAAACTTACAGCACCTGGTATTCCTAGGCAGTCTCCCATCCAAGTACTAACTAGGCCCAACTCTGCTTAGCTTCTGAGATCAGACGAGATCAGGCGTGAACAGGGTGGTATGGCCATAGTTTAAAAGCTGCTGCAAAAAGCCCCTATTTTAAGGTGAGGCACACTAAGTGCCATTATACTAGATAAGTAATGAATGAAATACAAAAAATACTTCAAAATGAGCTACATTAAAGATAAGAGCATTAGTTAAGTAGTTAAAAACAGTCAAACTCTGTTTAAAGAACAGCTACTTTAAAGGCAATTGAATTAAATAAGCAGTAAGGGAAAAGCAAAGAGCTGGTCAAACTTTGGCCACACTAAGGGCCAGTGTATTAGATAAGTAGTGAAAAACTCAAAAACT
Organism: Puntigrus tetrazona; assembly: GCF_018831695.1. Lineage (NCBI taxonomy): Eukaryota > Metazoa > Chordata > Actinopteri > Cypriniformes > Cyprinidae > Puntigrus > Puntigrus tetrazona. The sequence continues at coordinate 14,837 of NW_025048575.1, forward strand.
TACAGCACCTGGTATTCCTAGGCAGTCTCCCATCCAAGTACTAACTAGGCCCAACTCTGCTTAGCTTCTGAGATCAGACGAGATCAGGCGTGAACAGGGTGGTATGGCCGTAAAGCTAAAGCTGCTGCAAAAGCCCCTATTTTAAGGTGAGGCACACTAAGCCATTATACTAGATAAGTAATGAATGAAATACAAAAAAATACTTCAAAATGAGCTACATTAAAGATAAGAGCATTAGTTAAGTAGTTAAAAACAGTCAAACTCTGTTTAAAGAACAGCTACTTTAAAGGCAATTGAATTAAATAAGCAGTAAGGGAAAGCAAAGAGCTGGTCAAACTTTGGCCACACTAAGGGCCAGTGTATTAGATAAGTAGTGAAAAACTCAAAAACTTACAGCACCTGGTATTCCTAGGCAGTCTCCCATCCAAGTACTAACTAGGCCCAACTCTGCTTAGCTTCTGAGATCAGACGAGATCAGGCGTGAACAGGGTGGTATGGCCGTAAGCTAAAGCTGCTGCAAAAGCCCCTATTTTAAGGTGAGGCACACTAAGTGCCATTATATACTAGATAAGTAATGAATGAAATACAAAAAAATACTTCAAAATGAGCTACATTAAAGATAAGAGCATTAGTTAAGTAGTTAAAAACAGTCAAACTCTGTTTAAAGAACAGCTACTTTAAAGGCAATTGAATTAAATAAGCAGTAAGGGAAAAAGCAAAGAGCTGGTCAAACTTTGGCCACACTAAGGGCCAGTGTATTAGATAAGTAGTGAAAAACTCAAAAACTTACAGCACCTGGTATTCCTAGGCAGTCTCCCATCCAAGTACTAACTAGGCCCAACTCTGCTTAGCTTCTGAGATCAGACGAGATCAGGCGTGAACAGGTGGTATGGCCGTAAGCAAAGCTGCTGCAAAAAGCCCCTATTTTAAGGTGAGGCACACTAAGTGCCATTATACTAGATAAGTAATGAATGAAATACAAAAATACTTCAAAATGAGCTACATTAAAGATAAGAGCATTAGTTAAGTAGTTAAAACAGTCAAACTCTGTTTAAAGAACAGCTACTTTAAAGGCAATTGAATTAAATAAGCAGTAAGGGAAAGCAAAGAGCTGGTCAAACTTTGGCCACACTAAGGGCCAGTGTATTAGATAAGTAGTGAAAAACTCTCAAAACTTACAGCACCTGGTATTCCTAGGCAGTCTCCCATCCAAGTACTAACTAGGCCCAACTCTGCTTAGCTTCTGAGATCAGACGAGATCAGGCGTGAACAGGGTGGTATGGCCGTGTTTGCTAAAGCTGCTGCAAAAAGCCCCTATTTTAAGGTGAGGCACACTAAGTGCCATTATACTAGATAAGTAATGAATGAAATACAAAAAAATACTTCAAAATGAGCTACATTAAAGATAAGAGCATTAGTTAAGTAGTTAAAAACAGTCAAACTCTGTTTAAAGAACAGCTACTTTAAAGGCAATTGAATTAAATAAGCAGTAAGGGAAAGCAAAGAGCTGGTCAAACTTTGGCCACACTAAGGGCCAGTGTATTAGATAAGTAGTGAAAAACTCAAAACTTACAGCACCTGGTATTCCTAGGCAGTCTCCCATCCAAGTACTAACTAGGCCCAACTCTGCTTAGCTTCTGAGATCAGACGAGATCAGGCGTGAACAGGGTGGTATGGCCAGAAGCTAAAGCTGCTGCAAAAGCCCCCTATTTTAAGGTGAGGCACACTATGCCATTATACTAGATAAGTAATGAATGAAATACAAAAAAATACTTCAAAATGAGCTACATTAAAGATAAGAGCATTAGTTAAGTAGTTAAAAACAGTCAAACTCTGTTTAAAGAACAGCTACTTTAAAGGCAATTGAATTAAATAAGCAGTAAGGGAAAGCAAAGAGCTGGTCAAACTTTGGCCACACTAAGGGCCAGTGTATTAGATAAGTAGTGAAAAACTCAAAAACTTACAGCACCTGGTATTCCTAGGCAGTCTCCCATCCAAGTACTAACTAGGCCCAACTCTGCTTAGCTTCTGAGATCAGACGAGATCAGGCGTGAACAGGGTGGTATGGTGCCAAAAGCTGCTGCAAAAAGCCCCTATTTTAAGGTGAGGCACACTAAGTGCCATTATACTAGATAAGTAATGAATGAAATACAAAAATACTTCAAAATGAGCTACATTAAAGATAAGAGCATTAGTTAAGTAGTTAAAAACAGTCAAACTCTGTTTAAAGAACAGCTACTTTAAAGGCAATTGAATTAAATAAGCAGTAAGGGAAAGCAAAGAGCTGGTCAAACTTTGGCCACACTAAGGGCCAGTGTATTAGATAAGTAGTGAAAAACTCAAAACTTACAGCACCTGGTATTCCCTAGGCAGTCTCCCATCCAAGTACTAACTAGGCCCAACTCTGCTTAGCTTCTGAGATCAGACGAGATCAGGCGTGAACAGGTGGTATGGCCGTAAGCTAAGCTGCTGCAAAAAGCCCTATTTTAAGGTGAGGCACACTAAGTGCCATTATACTAGATAAGTAATGAATGAAATACAAAAAAATACTTCAAAATGAGCTACATTAAAGATAAGAGCATTAGTTAAGTAGTTAAAAACAGTCAAACTCTGTTTAAAGAACAGCTACTTTAAAGGCAATTGAATTAAATAAGCAGTAAGGGAAAGCAAAGAGCTGGTCAAACTTTGGCCACACTAAGGGCCAGTGTATTAGATAAGTAGTGAAAAACTCAAAACTTACAGCACCTGGTATTCCTAGGCAGTCTCCCATCCAAGTACTAACTAGGCCCAACTCTGCTTAGCTTCTGAGATCAGACGAGATCAGGCGTGAACAGGGTGGTATGGCCGTAGCTAAAGCTGCTGCAAAAAGCCCCTATTTTAAGGTGAGGCACACTAAGTGCCATTATACTAGATAAGTAATGAATGAAATACAAAAAAATACTTCAAAATGAGCTACATTAAAGATAAGAGCATTAGTTAAGTAGTTAAAAACAGTCAAACTCTGTTTAAAGAACAGCTACTTTAAAGGCAATTGAATTAAATAAGCAGTAAGGGAAAGCAAAGAGCTGGTCAAACTTTGGCCACACTAAGGGCCAGTGTATTAGATAAGTAGTGAAAAACTCAAAAACTTACAGCACCTGGTATTCCTAGGCAGTCTCCCATCCAAGTACTAACTAGGCCCAACTCTGCTTAGCTTCTGAGATCAGACGAGATCAGGCGTGAACAGGGTGGTATGGCCGTAAGCTAAAGCTGCTGCAAAAAGCCCCTATTTTAAGGTGAGGCACACTAAGTGCCATTATACTAGATAAGTAATGAATGAAATACAAAAATACTTCAAAATGAGCTACATTAAAGATAAGAGCATTAGTTAAGTAGTTAAAAACAGTCAAACTCTGTTTAAAGAACAGCTACTTTAAAGGCAATTGAATTTAAATAAGCAGTAAGGGAAAGCAAAGAGCTGGTCAAACTTTGGCCACACTAAGGGCCAGTGTATTAGATAAGTAGTGAAAAACTCAAAACTTACAGCACCTGGTATTCCTAGGCAGTCTCCCATCCAAGTACTAACTAGGCCCAACTCTGCTTAGCTGAGATCAGACGAGATCAGGCGTGAACAGGTGGTATGGCCGTAAGCAAAGCTGCTGCAAAAAGCCCCTATTTTAAGGTGAGGCACACTAAGTGCCATTATACTAGATAAGTAATGAATGAAATACAAAAAATACTTCAAAATGAGCTACATTAAAGATAAGAGCATTAGTTAAGTAGTTAAAAACAGTCAAACTCTGTTTAAAGAACAGCTACTTTAAAGGCAATTGAATTAAATAAGCAGTAAGGGAAAGCAAAGAGCTGGTCAAACTTTGGCCACACTAAGGGCCAGTGTATTAGATAAGTAGTGAAAAACTCAAAAACTTACAGCACCTGGTATTCCTAGGCAGTCTCCCATCCAAGTACTAACTAGGCCCAACTCTGCTTAGCTTCTGAGATCAGACGAGATCAGGCGTGAACAGGGTGGTATGGCCGTAAGCTAAAGCTGCTGCAAAAAGCCCCTATTTTAAGGTGAGGCACACTAAGTGCCATTATACTAAAGTAATGAATGAAATACAAAAAAATACTTCAAAATGAGCTACATTAAAGATAAGAGCATTAGTTAAGTAGTTAAAAACAGTCAAACTCTGTTTAAAGAACAGCTACTTTAAAGGCAATTGAATTAAATAAGCAGTAAGGGAAAGCAAAGAGCTGGTCAAACTTTGGCCACACTAAGGGCCAGTGTATTAGATAAGTAGTGAAAAACTCAAAAACTTACAGCACCTGGTATTCCTAGGCAGTCTCCCATCCAAGTACTAACTAGGCCCAACTCTGCTTAGCTTCTGAGATCAGACGAGATCAGGCGTGAACAGGGTGGTATGGCCGTGTTTCTAAAGCTGCTGCAAAAAGCCCCTATTTTAAGGTGAGGCACACTAAGTGCCATTATACTAGATAAGTAATGAATGAAATACAAAAAAATACTTCAAAATGAGCTACATTAAAGATAAGAGCATTAGTTAAGTAGTTAAAAACAGTCAAACTCTGTTTAAAGAACAGCTACTTTAAAGGCAATTGAATTAAATAAGCAGTAAGGGAAAGCAAAGAGCTGGTCAAACTTTGGCCACACTAAGGGCCAGTGTATTAGATAAGTAGTGAAAAACTCAAAACTTACAGCACCTGGTATTCCTAGGCAGTCTCCCATCCAAGTACTAACTAGGCCCAACTCTGCTTAGCTTCTGAGATCAGACGAGATCAGGCGTGAACAGGGTGGTATGGCCGTAAGCTAAAAGCTGCTGCAAAAGCCCCCTATTTTAAGGTGAGGCACACTAAGTGCCATTATACTAGATAAGTAATGAATGAAATACAAAAATACTACTTCAAAATGAGCTACATTAAAGATAAGAGCATTAGTTAAGTAGTTAAAAACAGTCAAACTCTGTTTAAAGAACAGCTACTTTAAAGGCAATTGAATTAAATAAGCAGTAAGGGAAAGCAAAGAGCTGGTCAAACTTTGGCCACACTAAGGGCCAGTGTATTAGATAAGTAGTGAAAAACTCAAAAACTTACAGCACCTGGTATTCCTAGGCAGTCTCCCATCCAAGTACTAACTAGGCCCAACTCTGCTTAGCTTCTGAGATCAGACGAGATCAGGCGTGAACAGGGTGGTATGGCCGTAAGCTTTCAAAGCTGCTGCAAAAAGCCCCTATTTTAAGGTGAGGCACACTAAGTGCCATTATACTAGATAAGTAATGAATGAAATACAAAAAAATACTTCAAAATGAGCTACATTAAAGATAAGAGCATTAGTTAAGTAGTTAAAAACAGTCAAACTCTGTTTAAAGAACAGCTACTTTAAAGGCAATTGAATTAAATAAGCAGTAAGGGAAAGCAAAGAGCTGGTCAAACTTTGGCCACACTAAGGGCCAGTGTATTAGATAAGTAGTGAAAAACTCAAAAACTTACAGCACCTGGTATTCCTAGGCAGTCTCCCATCCAAGTACTAACTAGGCCCAACTCTGCTTAGCTTCTGAGATCAGACGAGATCAGGCGTGAACAGGGTGGTATGGCCGTAAGCTAAAGCTGCTGCAAAAAGCCCTATTTTTAAGGTGAGGCACACTAAGTGCCATTATACTAGATAAGTAATGAATGAAATACAAAAATACTACTTCAAAATGAGCTACATTAAAGATAAGAGCATTAGTTAAGTAGTTAAAAACAGTCAAACTCTGTTTAAAGAACAGCTACTTTAAAGGCAATTGAATTAAATAAGCAGTAAGGGAAAGCAAAGAGCTGGTCAAACTTTGGCCACACTAAGGGCCAGTGTATTAGATAAGTAGTGAAAACTCAAAACTTACAGCACCTGGTATTCCTAGGCAGTCTCCCATCCAAGTACTAACTAGGCCCAACTCTGCTTAGCTTCTGAGATCAGACGAGATCAGGCGTGAACAGGGTGGTATGGCCGTAAGCTAAAGCTGCTGCAAAAAGCCCCTATTTTAAGGTGAGGCACACTAAGTGCCATTATACTAGATAAGTAATGAATGAAATACAAAAAATACTTCAAAATGAGCTACATTAAAGATAAGAGCATTAGTTAAGTAGTTAAAAACAGTCAAACTCTGTTTAAAGAACAGCTACTTTAAAGGCAATTGAATTAAATAAGCAGTAAGGGAAAGCAAAGAGCTGGTCAAACTTTGGCCACACTAAGGGCCAGTGTATTAGATAAGTAGTGAAAAACTCAAAAACTTACAGCACCTGGTATTCCTAGGCAGTCTCCCATCCAAGTACTAACTAGGCCCAACTCTGCTTAGCTTCTGAGATCAGACGAGATCAGGCGTGAACAGGGTGGTATGGCCGTAAGCAAAAGCTGCTGCAAAAAGCCCCTATTTTAAGGTGAGGCACACTAAGTGCCATTATACTAGATAAGTAATGAATGAAATACAAAAAAATACTTCAAAATGAGCTACATTAAAGATAAGAGCATTAGTTAAGTAGTTAAAAACAGTCAAACTCTGTTTAAAGAACAGCTACTTTAAAGGCAATTGAATTAAATAAGCAGTAAGGGAAAGCAAAGAGCTGGTCAAACTTTGGCCACACTATGGGCCAGTGTATTAGATAAGTAGTGAAAAACTCAAAACTTACAGCACCTGGTATTCCTAGGCAGTCTCCCATCCAAGTACTAACTAGGCCCAACTCTGCTTAGCTTCTGAGATCAGACGAGATCAGGCGTGAATTTTTTTTTTTTTTTTTTTTTTTATTAAAATATTTTTCAATCAATCAAATACAATAAAAACATACTTTCTCTTGTACAATATCCACATCACATATCTCATAATTTCATACATTATTTAAACAAATTCTTCGCTTCTCCGTAGCTCCTACATAAAATCTTTTAAAACACGATAGACATTTCGTGTAAAAACAACATAAAATGCATCTAGGATTTTTTCACTTTTAAAATACACATACAATTTGTCCATATATATTTCAGTTTTCCTTTTAAAGACAGTCCAAACATCCAAAACAATTTGTTCCTTTTGGCCACAATTCTCCTCTCCCATATTGCACTTTTCATTAACATCACAAACAGATTAATAAAGGCTTTGTTTTTACACTTCTTTTCCCATCCAAACATCAACACTCTGTTCCATTCCATTCCATTTTCATCCCATTCTTCAGTCAAGTCTTTGATTAAACATTTACATTTCCTTAAAAATGCCTCCAGTTCCTTACAATATAAAAACAGATGTAAAATCCTCTCTTCTTTTTTTTTTGCACACTTTGCACATTGCATGTTGTTCCATCCCATATTTTTGTAAAATAACTTCAGTAAAAACAACTTTGTGTCTTATAAAATACTCCAAACATTCCAACTTTGTTTCACACACTTCCCCTCATGTTTCTCCATATACATTCTTCTTTTAGATTGTTGAATTTTTCCACCCAGTACTTATTTACAGTTGGCTCTTTAAAAACACCATCTCTAAAAACACAATAAAACATTTTTACAGTACATCCCTTTAAAATCATAAAATTTTTCCCCAGTTTCACATTAAAATGTTCCTCTGTTTGCTCTTCTTCCATACTTCTATTCTTTTAATCCACTCTTTAGGTATTGCTTTTTTAAGGATTTCATATTTGTTTGTTATTTCTGTTTGCTATATTCTTCTTTTGCTTCATCCATTGCATCCACAATATATTGTATTGGTAAAAACCCTCTTTAAATTCATACAAGACATCTCTCACTCTTTGTTATCCCCACTTCCATCCATTTCTTAAAAATAGTTCTTTGTCTTGTTTTAAAATGTTGTTATTTAAGAACAGGGGTTGATTTAAAATGTTTTCTTCTTTTGAGGGTTGTATACAATTTTACTTAAAAATTTTCCCCAGGCACTAAACATTTCTCTGTAAAACTCAGGTAATCCTTCTGTCATCCAAATTTTTGTTTTCATCCATAAAATACCATCCCCATGTTAAAATTCCCACATTTGTTTAAAAAGTATTTCATTGTTTTTTCCACTCAAATTTGCTCTCTTCTTGTAGGTATTTCTTTACTATTTTAACTCTCAAAGCATTTTTTCTCTGTTCTACATCCATTAAACCTAATCCCCTTTTCCACCGCCCCCTAAAATCGTATTATATGCTATTCTTGCTGGTTTTCCTCCCATAAAAAGTCAAGAAAACATTTCTTCAACCTCTTTTCTGTCCACAAAGGCATCTCAGATACATTTAAAACATACCACAGCTTAGAAACCATTAAAACATTCAATATTAAAACCTTCCTTTAAGTTTAGTGTTCTCAGTTTCCAAAAGTTTAACTCTTCTCTATTTCTGTTACTAGTTCCTCCCACATTTCATCTCTTACTTTTCTCTCATTTTTCCCCATTAAAATTCCTAAAATCTTAATTTGTTCCACTTCCTTGAAGTTAAAACAATCCGTTAAAATCATAGCTTTCCCAAATCTGATATATACTGTTTTCTCCTCATTTATTTTACTCCCAGATCCTTTACAAAATTCTTTTACAACATTCATAACTTCTTTGACACTATCCTTTCCTTTTACAATTATCAAGTGTGTCATCAGCATATTGATAAACCTTCCCTTCATTGTTTTCATGCCAATTTCTATACCTATTATTCCTTCTTTTTGTTTTATAGCCAGTCCCAATGGTTCTGATACAAGTGAATAAAGTAAAGCTGAAAGCGGACAACCCTGCCTAATTGATCTTGTGATTTTAAAACAGTCTGTTAAAACCCATTACATTTTATCCTTGTTAAAGCACCCTTTGTATAAAATCTCTATCCATTTGATAAAATTCCCCAAAACCAAAACTCCTTAAAACCTCAAATAAATACCTGTGTTCCACCCTATCAAAAGCTTTTTCAAAGTCCAAACTAATTATATATCCATCTTCACCTTTATCCTTCATGTACCATATTGTATCTCTTATACTCATTTTTATGTCATCTATATCCCTTCCTTTCACTCCGTATGCTTGGTTTGTTTCAATTATGCTTGGCATAACTTCCTTTAATCTGTTTGCTAAAACCTTGGCTAAAATTTTAAGATCCGTGTTCAACATTGTAATTGGCCTATAGTTTTTTAAATCTATTTTTCACCCTTCCTTTTATATACCAGCTTCATTAACCCCATCCTCGTTCTTTCATTAATTTCTTCTTTTTCAAAAATTTCTTTAAAACCTCATTTAAAATCTTTGTTAAAACCCCTTTAAAACATACATAAAATTCAGTTCCCAAACCGTCTATTCCCGGATTCTTTTTTTTATTCAGTTCATTTATTGCTCTTTCGATCTCTCTCTTCTCTGATTACTTGGTCACAATCTTTTTATCTTCCTCACTTACTTTTGCTTTTATCTGATTCAGCAGTTTTTTTTTTTTTCTTCTCTTCCACGCCCCTTGCACTAAAACAGATCCTCATAAAAATCTTTTTATTTCTTTTAAAATATTTTCATTACCTTCTACAATTTCTCCATTTTTCCCTCGTATTTCTTTTATAATATCAGCTTTCCTTTTTTTTTTTCCAAATCAAAAAGAATTTTGTGCATTTTTCACCCTCCACAAGATATTTAGCTTTGCTTCTTAACCTCGCCTCCATATTCTTTTTCTTCTATTTCTTTCAGTCTTCCTCCATTTCCTTTATCTTTAGTATGTCTTTATTTTCTTTATTCAATTCAATTTCCAAACTCTTCTTTATTTCTCTTCTTTGAACCTTTGCATTTCCTCAAAGTACTACAATATTTGATTGAAAATTTTTTGATTAAAAATTTGACATTCTCCCACCAGATTCTCTTATCCTCTGTATACATTTCATTTTCCTTTTCTTTTTCAATGACTCCTTTAACCTTCAAAACATAGTCTTCATTCTTTAAAATCTCTGTATTTAAAATCCATACTCCCGACCCCTTTGCATGTTGCTCCAATCTATTTTAAAACGTAAAAACTTATGATCACTAAAACTGGTTTCTTCATATCTGATTTTTTCAATAAAATTCCCTACATTTCTTGTACATAACACATAATCAATTCTTGTTTTACAAATAAAGTTCCTACTATTTGCCTTCTTGAAAACTCCTTTTTCCTCCATTCATTTCCCTCCACACATCTATTAAGTTATTTTCTCTCATCAGTTCCTTTAATTCATTTCTCCCTGTGTCTGATTTAAAACCATTCCTCCGCCATATCCTGCTTGCTAAAAACAGTATTAAAATCCCCATCATTATTATTTCTTTATACTTCTTTACAATATTTCTAAAACATTAAAAATCCTTTCTTTTCTTTTCTCTTCTGTTGGTGCGTGTACATTGGCTAAAATCAGTTCACGCCCTTCACAATTTACTTCAACCACCATACATTTCCCATCTTATCTTTATACACTACATTGCTTGAATTAAAAACATTTTTCTCATTAAAAAGCCACCCTCTTCCAAGCCTTCCATCTCCATTGTTATACAAAATATCTCCATCCCATTTCTTTTATAGTCCACCATCACACTCTCTTTCCAATTTGTTTCTTGCAAAACGATAACATCTTCTCTTTTACATTTTTCTTTCACTCTTTCAAACTTTCATGTCCATCAGTCCCCTTGCATTAAAAGTAACACAACTAAAAACCATTAAAAAAAGAAAATAAATACTTAAAAACCATTATTCTCCATCTTCTCCTCCAGCCCTCTTAACGCTTTCATACCTGTTTGCACTTTGTTGTTATTATTTTTTCCTTGCATTTTCCACGTTTGGTTTTACCTTTATTGTTCTCCTTCTTATTTGTCCTCTCTCCCCTCTGTCTTTTCCCATACTGTTTGTCCTTGTTTCTTCTTCACTGTCCATTTCTTTGCTTTGAACTTCTATTCCTTGTCCATCTCTCTCCACATCATCTAGAAAAGTTTTAAAACTGTCCGCTATTTCCATTTCCGCCCACTGAGTGTCCTGTTCTGTTGTCTGTTCCTTGTCTTTGTCATTCTCTTTTTCTCCTTCACGCCTCCTCTATGTTGTCTGATTCCTCTTCTGTTTCTTTTTGTTGTAGTCCTTCTTCCTCTTGTTCTTCATCAATTTGTCTTTCCTCCTCGTTGTTTCCTTCATGCACCTGTCCGCCCATCCGATCTTCCCCTACCTCCTTCCTCTCCTCCATCCAACATTCACATTTATTTAAAACTCCATGACACTCCGGGCATCTGACAGCATTGCAATCTCTGCAAAATGTCCCCTCTCCTCGCACTTATAGCACTTAAAATCTGGGCATTCTTTAAGCAGGTGTCTCTGGTCTCATGCACAGCCTACAGGTCTTCACCTGATGGCTGTGCATCACCCTAAAATACTGCGCCCTCGGCTGTTTCCAAACTTTGTGCTATATGGCAACGATGTCACTTCTTTGGGGAATCTAACTTTTAGGAACCTTGTTCCATCCTCAATGTCAGTGCCCGGTAGCATCTTCTTTTAACATTTGATATGGGATTAACTCCCATCCTTCCAATTTCCCTAAAATTTTATTATCATCAAGATAGACGGGCAGGTGCATGAAGGAAACAACGTAATTCTATTTTGCAATTTTTTTATCTCGCAGTTCACCCTTTTATTAAAAGTCCATCAGTCAATTCTCACATGCTTCTTCCTTTTCCATTGTAAGTTCATATTCTTTCCTTTGCCTTGGTCTTAACGCCAAAATATTCCCATTTCCACATTTATCCGTCACCGCTTTTATAATATCCACAGCTCTCACCTCACTTACATTCTCCACATTCACAATCACAGTCGCCTCCTTTAAATATCTTCTTCTGCCAAACTTGTCTCTTGTGTCTAGGTTTTTTCCATGTTCTTCTCGCTTGTCGGTAATCCAGACCAGTGTCGCTTTGTCATACGTGGTCTCGCCATCCAGTCCAGTGTCGCTTTGTCGTGGCCTCTTCCTCGTGCCAGTCCAGTGTCGCTTGCCATGCTTGTTCCTCGTGCCAGTCCAATATCGCTTCCCATGCTTCTTCCTCGTACAGTCCAGAGTCGCTTGCCATGCTTGTTCCTCGTGCAGTCCAGTGTCGCTTTATTTTAAGGTGAGGCACACTAAGTGCCATTATACTAGATAAGTAATGAATGAAATACAAAAATACTTCAAAAATGAGCTACATTAAAGATAAGAGCATTAGTTAAGTAGTTAAAAACAGTCAAACTCTGTTTAAAGAACAGCTACTTTAAAGGCAATTGAATTAAATAAGCAGTAAGGGAAAGCAAAGAGCTGGTCAAACTTTGGCCACACTAAGGGCCAGTGTATCCTAGGCAGTCTCCCATCCAAGTACTAACTAGGCCCAACTCTGCTTAGCTTCTGAGATCAGACGAGATCAGGCGTGAACAGGGTGGTATGGCCGTAAGCTAAAGCTGCTGCAAAAAGCCCCCTATTTTAAGGTGAGGCACACTAAGTGCCATTATACTAGATAAGTAATGAATGAAATACAAAAAAAAAAATACTTCAAAATGAGCTACATTAAAGATAAGAGCATTAGTTAAGTAGTTAAAAACAGTCAAACTCTGTTTAAAGAACAGCTACTTTAAAGGCAATTGAATTAAATAAGCAGTAAGGGAAAGCAAAGAGCTGGTCAAACTTTGGCCACACTAAGGGCCAGTGTATTAGATAAGTAGTGAAAAAACTCAAAAGCTTACAGCACCTGGTATTCCTAGGCAGTCTCCCATCCAAGTACTAACTAGGCCCAACTCTGCTTAGCTTCTGAGATCAGACGAGATCAGGCGTGAACAGGGTGGTATGGCCGTAAGCTTAAAGCTGCTGCAAAAAGCCCCCTATTTTAAGGTGAGGCACACTATGCCATTATACTAGATAAGTAATGAATGAAATACAAAAAAATACTTCAAAATGAGCTACATTAAAGATAAGAGCATTAGTTAAGTAGTTAAAAACAGTCAAACTCTGTTTAAAGAACAGCTACTTTAAAGGCAATTGAATTAAATAAGCAGTAAGGGAAAGCAAAGAGCTGGTCAAACTTTGGCCACACTAAGGGCCAGTGTATTAGATAAGTAGTGAAAAACTCAAAAACTTACAGCACCTGGTATTCCTAGGCAGTCTCCCATCCAAGTACTAACTAGGCCCAACTCTGCTTAGCTTCTGAGATCAGACGAGATCAGGCGTGAACAGGGTGGTATGGCCGTAAGCTAAAGCTGCTGCAAAAAGCCCCCTATTTTAAGGTGAGGCACACTAAGTGCCATTATACTAGATAAGTAATGAATGAAATACAAAAAAATACTTCAAAATGAGCTACATTAAAGATAAGAGCATTAGTTAAGTAGTTAAAAACAGTCAAACTCTGTTTAAAGAACAGCTACTTTAAAGGCAATTGAATTAAATAAGCAGTAAGGGAAAGCAAAGAGCTGGTCAAACTTTGGCCACACTAAGGGCCAGTGTATTAGATAAGTAGTGAAAAAACTCAAAAACTTACAGCACCTGGTATTCCTAGGCAGTCTCCCATCCAAGTACTAACTAGGCCCAACTCTGCTTAGCTTCTGAGATCAGACGAGATCAGGCGTGAACAGGGTGGGATGGCCGTAAGCTAAAGCTGCAAAAAGCCCCTATTTTAAGGTGAGGCACACTAAGTGCCATTATACTAGATAAGTAATGAATGAAATACAAAAAAATACTTCAAAATGAGCTACATTAAAGATAAGAGCATTAGTTAAGTAGTTAAAAACAGTCAAACTCTGTTTAAAGAACAGCTACTTTAAAGGCAATTGAATTAAATAAGCAGTAAGGGAAAGCAAAGAGCTGGTCAAACTTTGGCCACACTAAGGGCCAGTGTATTAGATAAGTAGTGAAAAAACTCAAAAACTTACAGCACCTGGTATTCCTAGGCAGTCTCCCATCCAAGTACTAACTAGGCCCAACTCTGCTTAGCTTCTGAGATCAGACGAGATCAGGCGTGAACAGGGTGGTATGGCCGTAAGCGAAAGCTGCTGCAAAAAGCCCCCTATTTTAAGGTGAGGCACACTAAGTGCCATTATACTAGATAAGTAATGAATGAAATACAAAAAAATACTTCAAAATGAGCTACATTAAAGATAAGAGCATTAGTTAAGTAGTTAAAAACAGTCAAACTCTGTTTAAAGAACAGCTACTTTAAAGGCAATTGAATTAAATAAGCAGTAAGGGAAAGCAAAGAGCTGGTCAAACTTTGGCCACACTAAGGGCCAGTGTATTAGATAAGTAGTGAAAAACTCAAAACTTACAGCACCTGGTATTCCTAGGCAGTCTCCCATCCAAGTACTAACTAGGCCCAACTCTGCTTAGCTTCTGAGATCAGACGAGATCAGGCGTGAACAGGGTGGTATGGCCGTAAGCTAAAGCTGCTGCAAAAAGCCCTATTTTAAGGTGAGGCACACTAAGTGCCATTATACTAGATAAGTAATGAATGAAATACAAAAAAAAATACTTCAAAATGAGCTACATTAAAGATAAGAGCATTAGTTAAGTAGTTAAAAACAGTCAAACTCTGTTTAAAGAACAGCTACTTTAAAGGCAATTGAATTAAATAAGCAGTAAGGGAAAGCAAAGAGCTGGTCAAACTTTGGCCACACTAAGGGCCAGTGTATTAGATAAGTAGTGAAAAACTCAAAAACTTACAGCACCTGGTATTCCTAGGCAGTCTCCCATCCAAGTACTAACTAGGCCCAACTCTGCTTAGCTTCTGAGATCAGACGAGATCAGGCGTGAACAGGGTGGTATGGCCGTAAGCTAAAGCTGCTGCAAAAGCCCCTATTTTAAGGTGAGGCACACTAAGTGCCATTATACTAGATAAGTAATGAATGAAATACAAAAAAATACTTCAAAATGAGCTACATTAAAGATAAGAGCATTAGTTAAGTAGTTAAAAACAGTCAAACTCTGTTTAAAGAACAGCTACTTTAAAGGCAATTGAATTAAATAAGCAGTAAGGGAAAGCAAAGAGCTGGTCAAACTTTGGCCACACTAAGGGCCAGTGTATTAGATAAGTAGTGAAAAACTCAAAAACTTACAGCACCTGGTATTCCTAGGCAGTCTCCCATCCAAGTACTAACTAGGCCCAACTCTGCTTAGCTTCTGAGATCAGACGAGATCAGGCGTGAACAGGTGTGGTATGGCCGTAAGCTAAAGCTGCTGCAAAAAGCCCCTATTTTAAGGTGAGGCACACTAAGTGCCATTATACTAGATAAGTAATGAATGAAATACAAAAAAATACTTCAAAATGAGCTACATTAAAGATAAGAGCATTAGTTAAGTAGTTAAAAACAGTCAAACTCTGTTTAAAGAACAGCTACTTTAAAGGCAATTGAATTAAATAAGCAGTAAGGGAAAGCAAAGAGCTGGTCAAACTTTGGCCACACTAAGGGCCAGTGTATTAGATAAGTAGTGAAAAACTCAAAAACTTACAGCACCTGGTATTCCTAGGCAGTCTCCCATCCAAGTACTAACTAGGCCCAACTCTGCTTAGCTTCTGAGATCAGACGAGATCAGGCGTGAACAGGGTGGTATGGCCGTAAGCTAAAGCTGCTGCAAAAAGCCCCTATTTTAAGGTGAGGCACACTAAGTGCCATTATACTAGATAAGTAATGAATGAAATACAAAAAATACTTCAAAATGAGCTACATTAAAGATAAGAGCATTAGTTAAGTAGTTAAAAACAGTCAAACTCTGTTTAAAGAACAGCTACTTTAAAGGCAATTGAATTAAATAAGCAGTAAGGGAAAGCAAAGAGCTGGTCAAACTTTGGCCACACTAAGGGCCAGTGTATTAGATAAGTAGTGAAAAAAACTCAAAACTTACAGCACCTGGTATTCCTAGGCAGTCTCCCATCCAAGTACTAACTAGGCCCAACTCTGCTTAGCTTCTGAGATCAGACGAGATCAGGCGTGAACAGGGTGGTATGGCCGTAAGCTAAAAGCTGCTGCAAAAAGCCCCCTATTTTAAGGTGAGGCACACTAAGTGCCATTATACTAGATAAGTAATGAATGAAATACAAAAAAACTTCTTCAAAATGAGCTACATTAAAGATAAGAGCATTAGTTAAGTAGTTAAAAACAGTCAAACTCTGTTTAAAGAACAGCTACTTTAAAGGCAATTGAATTAAATAAGCAGTAAGGGAAAGCAAAGAGCTGGTCAAACTTTGGCCACACTAAGGGCCAGTGTATTAGATAAGTAGTGAAAAACTCAAAACTTACAGCACCTGGTATTCCTAGGCAGTCTCCCATCCAAGTACTAACTAGGCCCAACTCTGCTTAGCTTCTGAGATCAGACGAGAGATCAGGCGTGAACAGGGTGGTATGGCCGTAAGCTAAAGCTGCTGCAAAAGCCCCCTATTTTAAGGTGAGGCACACTAAGTGCCATTATACTAGATAAGTAATGAATGAAATACAAAAAAACTTCAAAATGAGCTACATTAAAGATAAGAGCATTAGTTAAGTAGTTAAAAACAGTCAAACTCTGTTTAAAGAACAGCTACTTTAAAGGCAATTGAATTAAATAAGCAGTAAGGGAAAGCAAAGAGCTGGTCAAACTTTGGCCACACTAAGGGCCAGTGTATTAGATAAGTAGTGAAAAACTCAAAAACTTACAGCACCTGGTATTCCTAGGCAGTCTCCCATCCAAGTACTAACTAGGCCCAACTCTGCTTAGCTTCTGAGATCAGACGAGATCAGGCGTGAACAGGGTGGTATGGCCGTAAGCTTAAAAGCTGCTGCAAAAAGCCCCCTATTTTAAGGTGAGGCACACTAAGTGCCATTATACTAGATAAGTAATGAATGAAATACAAAAAAAAATACTTCAAAATGAGCTACATTAAAGATAAGAGCATTAGTTAAGTAGTTAAAAACAGTCAAACTCTGTTTAAAGAACAGCTACTTTAAAGGCAATTGAATTAAATAAGCAGTAAGGGAAAGCAAAGAGCTGGTCAAACTTTGGCCACACTAAGGGCCAGTGTATTAGATAAGTAGTGAAAAACTCAAAAACTTACAGCACCTGGTATTCCTAGGCAGTCTCCCATCCAAGTACTAACTAGGCCCAACTCTGCTTAGCTTCTGAGATCAGACGAGATCAGGCGTGAACAGGGTGGTATGGCCGTAAGCTAAAGCTGCTGCAAAAAGCCCCTATTTTAAGGTGAGGCACACTAAGTGCCATTATACTAGATAAGTAATGAATGAAATACAAAAAAAAAAATACTTCAAAATGAGCTACACATTAAAGATAAGAGCATTAGTTAAGTAGTTAAAAACAGTCAAACTCTGTTTAAAGAACAGCTACTTTAAAGGCAATTGAATTAAATAAGCAGTAAGGGAAAGCAAAGAGCTGGTCAAACTTTGGCCACACTAAGGGCCAGTGTATTAGATAAGTAGTGAAAAACTCAAAAACTTACAGCACCTGGTATTCCTAGGCAGTCTCCCATCCAAGTACTAACTAGGCCCAACTCTGCTTAGCTTCTGAGATCAGACGAGATCAGGCGTGAACAGGGTGGTATGGCCGTAAGCTAAAGCTGCTGCAAAAAGCCCTATTTTAAGGTGAGGCACACTAAGTGCCATTATACTAGATAAGTAATGAATGAAATACAAAAAAAAAAAATACTTCAAAATGAGCTACATTAAAGATAAGAGCATTAGTTAAGTAGTTAAAAACAGTCAAACTCTGTTTAAAGAACAGCTACTTTAAAGGCAATTGAATTAAATAAGCAGTAAGGGAAAGCAAAGAGCTGGTCAAACTTTGGCCACACTAAGGGCCAGTGTATTAGATAAGTAGTGAAAAACTCAAAACTTACAGCACCTGGTATTCCTAGGCAGTCTCCCATCCAAGTACTAACTAGGCCCAACTCTGCTTAGCTTCTGAGATCAGACGAGATCAGGCGTGAACAGGGTGGTATGGCCGTAAGCTTTAAAGCTGCTGCAAAAAGCCCCTATTTTAAGGTGAGGCACACTAAGTGCCATTATACTAGATAAGTAATGAATGAAATACAAAAAAATACTTCAAAATGAGCTACATTAAAGATAAGAGCATTAGTTAAGTAGTTAAAAACAGTCAAACTCTGTTTAAAGAACAGCTACTTTAAAGGCAATTGAATTAAATAAGCAGTAAGGGAAAGCAAAGAGCTGGTCAAACTTTGGCCACACTAAGGGCCAGTGTATTAGATAAGTAGTGAAAAACTCAAAAACTTACAGCACCTGGTATTCCTAGGCAGTCTCCCATCCAAGTACTAACTAGGCCCAACTCTGCTTAGCTTCTGAGATCAGACGAGATCAGGCGTGAACAGGGTGGTATGGCCGTAAGCTAAAGCTGCTGCAAAAAAAAGCCCCTATTTTAAGGTGAGGCACACTAAGTGCCATTATACTAGATAAGTAATGAATGAAATACAAAAAAACTTCAAAAATGAGCTACATTAAAGATAAGAGCATTAGTTAAGTAGTTAAAAACAGTCAAACTCTGTTTAAAGAACAGCTACTTTAAAGGCAATTGAATTAAATAAGCAGTAAGGGAAAGCAAAGAGCTGGTCAAACTTTGGCCACACTAAGGGCCAGTGTATTAGATAAGTAGTGAAAAACTCAAAAACTTACAGCACCTGGTATTCCTAGGCAGTCTCCCATCCAAGTACTAACTAGGCCCAACTCTGCTTAGCTTCTGAGATCAGACGAGATCAGGCGTGAACAGGGTGGTATGGCCGTAAGCTAAAAGCTGCTGCAAAAAGCCCCCTATTTTTAAGGTGAGGCACACTAAGTGCCATTATACTAGATAAGTAATGAATGAAATACAAAAAAAAACTTCAAAATGAGCTACATTAAAGATAAGAGCATTAGTTAAGTAGTTAAAAACAGTCAAACTCTGTTTAAAGAACAGCTACTTTAAAGGCAATTGAATTAAATAAGCAGTAAGGGAAAGCAAAGAGCTGGTCAAACTTTGGCCACACTAAGGGCCAGTGTATTAGATAAGTAGTGAAAAACTCAAAAACTTACAGCACCTGGTATTCCTAGGCAGTCTCCCATCCAAGTACTAACTAGGCCCAACTCTGCTTAGCTTCTGAGATCAGACGAGATCAGGCGTGAACAGGGTGGTATGGCCGTAGCTAAAGCTGCTGCAAAAGCCCCCTATTTTAAGGTGAGGCACACTAAGTGCCATTATACTAGATAAGTAATGAATGAAATACAAAAAAATACTTCAAAATGAGCTACATTAAAGATAAGAGCATTAGTTAAGTAGTTAAAAACAGTCAAACTCTGTTTAAAGAACAGCTACTTTAAAGGCAATTGAATTAAATAAGCAGTAAGGGAAAGCAAAGAGCTGGTCAAACTTTGGCCACACTAAGGGCCAGTGTATTAGATAAGTAGTGAAAAAACTCAAAAACTTACAGCACCTGGTATTCCTAGGCAGTCTCCCATCCAAGTACTAACTAGGCCCAACTCTGCTTAGCTTCTGAGATCAGACGAGAACAGGGTGGTATGGCCGTAAGCGAAAGCTGCTGCAAAAAGCCCCCTATTTTAAGGTGAGGCACACTAAGTGCCATTATACTAGATAAGTAATGAATGAAATACAAAAAAAAAAAATACTTCAAAATGAGCTACATTAAAGATAAGAGCATTAGTTAAGTAGTTAAAAACAGTCAAACTCTGTTTAAAGAACAGCTACTTTAAAGGCAATTGAATTAAATAAGCAGTAAGGGAAAGCAAAGAGCTGGTCAAACTTTGGCCACACTAAGGGCCGTTGTATTAGATAAGTAGTGAAAAAACTCAAAAACTTACAGCACCTGGTATTCCTAGGCAGTCTCCCATCCAAGTACTAACTAGGCCCAACTCTGCTTAGCTTCTGAGATCAGACGAGATCAGGCGTGAACAGGGTGGTATGGCCGTAAGCTAAAGCTGCTGCAAAAGCCCCTATTTTAAGGTGAGGCACACTAAGTGCCATTATACTAGATAAGTAATGAATGAAATACAAAAAATACTTCAAAATGAGCTACATTAAAGATAAGAGCATTAGTTAAGTAGTTAAAACAGTCAAACTCTGTTTAAAGAACAGCTACTTTAAAGGCAATTGAATTAAATAAGCAGTAAGGGAAAGCAAAGAGCTGGTCAAACTTTGGCCACACTAAGGGCCAGTGTATTAGATAAGTAGTGAAAAACTCAAAAACTTACAGCACCTGGTATTCCTAGGCAGTCTCCCATCCAAGTACTAACTAGGCCCAACTCTGCTTAGCTTCTGAGATCAGACGAGATCAGGCGTGAACAGGGTGGTATGGCCGTAAGCTAGCTTAAAGCTGCTGCAAAAAGCCCCCTATTTTAAGGTGAGGCACACTAAGTGCCATTATACTAGATAAGTAATGAATGAAATACAAAAAAATACTTCAAAATGAGCTACATTAAAGATAAGAGCATTAGTTAAGTAGTTAAAAACAGTCAAACTCTGTTTAAAGAACAGCTACTTTAAAGGCAATTGAATTAAATAAGCAGTAAGGGAAAGCAAAGAGCTGGTCAAACTTTGGCCACACTAAGGGCCAGTGTGTATTAGATAAGTAGTGAAAAACTCAAAACTTACAGCACCTGGTATTCCTAGGCAGTCTCCCATCCAAGTACTAACTAGGCCCAACTCTGCTTAGCTTCTGAGATCAGACGAGATCAGGCGTGAACAGGGTGGTATGGCCGTAAGCTAAAGCTGCTGCAAAAAGCCCCTATTTTAAGGTGAGGCACACTAAGTGCCATTATACTAGATAAGTAATGAATGAAATACAAAAAAATACTTCAAAATGAGCTACATTAAAGATAAGAGCATTAGTTAAGTAGTTAAAAACAGTCAAACTCTGTTTAAAGAACAGCTACTTTAAAGGCAATTGAATTAAATAAGCAGTAAGGGAAAGCAAAGAGCTGGTCAAACTTTGGCCACACTAAGGGCCAGTGTATTAGATAAGTAGTGAAAAACTCAAAACTTACAGCACCTGGTATTCCTAGGCAGTCTCCCATCCAAGTACTAACTAGGCCCAACTCTGCT
>NW_025048576.1:0-54085 GCF_018831695.1 Puntigrus tetrazona
TACTTGGATGGAGACTGCCTAGGAATACCAGGTGCTGTAAGTTTTTGAGTTTTCACTACTTATCTAATACACTGGCCCTTAGTGTGGCCAAAGTTTGACCAGCTCTTTGCTTTCCCTTACTGCTTATTTAATTCAATTGCCTTTAAAGTAGCTGTTCTTTAAACAGAGTTTGACTGTTTTTAACTACTTAACTAATGCTCTTATCTTTAATGTAGCTCATTTTGAAGTATTTTTTTGTATTTCATTCATTACTTATCTAGTATAATGGCACTTAGTGTGCCTCACCTTAAAATAGGGGGCTTTTGCAGCAGCTTTAGCTTACGGCCATACCACCCTGTTCACGCCTGATCTCGTCTGATCTCAGAAGCTAAGCAGAGTTGGGCCTAGTTAGTACTTGGATGGGAGACTGCCTAGGAATACCAGGTGCTGTAAGTTTTTGAGTTTTTCACTACTTATCTAATACACTGGCCCTTAGTGTGGCCAAAGTTTGACCAGCTCTTTGCTTTCCCTTACTGCTTATTTAATTCAATTGCCTTTAAAGTAGCTGTTCTTTAAACAGAGTTTGACTGTTTTTAACTACTTAACTAATGCTCTTATCTTTAATGTAGCTCATTTTGAAGTATTTTTTTGTATTTCATTCATTACTTATCTAGTATAATGGCATAGTGTGCCTCACCTTAAAATAGGGGCTTTTTGCAGCAGCTTTAAGCTTACGGCCATACCACCCTGTTCACGCCTGATCTCGTCTGATCTCAGAAGCTAAGCAGAGTTGGGCCTAGTTAGTACTTGGATGGGAGACTGCCTAGGAATACCAGGTGCTGTAAGTTTTTGAGTTTTTCACTACTTATCTAATACACTGGCCCTTAGTGTGGCCAAAGTTTGACCAGCTCTTTGCTTTCCCTTACTGCTTATTTAATTCAATTGCCTTTAAAGTAGCTGTTCTTTAAACAGAGTTTGACTGTTTTTAACTACTTAACTAATGCTCTTATCTTTAATGTAGCTCATTTTGAAGTATTTTTTTTTTTGTATTTCATTCATTACTTATCTAGTATAATGGCACTTAGTGTGCCTCACCTTAAAATAGGGGCTTTTTGCAGCAGCTTTAGCTTACGGCCATACCACCCTGTTCACGCCGATCTCGTGATCTGATCTCAGAAGCTAAGCAGAGTTGGGCCTAGTTAGTACTTGGATGGGAGACTGCCTAGGAATACCAGGTGCTGTAAGTTTTTGAGTTTTTCACTACTTATCTAATACACTGGCCCTTAGTGTGGCCAAAGTTTGACCAGCTCTTTGCTTTCCCTTACTGCTTATTTAATTCAATTGCCTTTAAAGTAGCTGTTCTTTAAACAGAGTTTGACTGTTTTTAACTACTTAACTAATGCTCTTATCTTTAATGTAGCTCATTTTGAAGTATTTTTGTATTTCATTCATTACTTATCTAGTATAATGGCACTTAGTGTGCCTCACCTTAAAATAGGGGGCTTTTTGCAGCAGCTTTAGCTTACACGGCCATACCACCCTGTTCACGCCTGATCTCGTCTGATCTCAGAAGCTAAGCAGAGTTGGGCCTAGTTAGTACTTGGATGGGAGACTGCCTAGGAATACCAGGTGCTGTAAGTTTTTGAGTTTTTTCACTACTTATCTAATACACTGGCCCTTAGTGTGGCCAAAGTTTGACCAGCTCTTTGCTTTCCCTTACTGCTTATTTAATTCAATTGCCTTTAAAGTAGCTGTTCTTTAAACAGAGTTTGACTGTTTTTAACTACTTAACTAATGCTCTTATCTTTAATGTAGCTCATTTTGAAGTATTTTTTTTTGTATTTCATTCATTACTTATCTAGTATAATGGCACTTAGTGTGCCTCACCTTAAAATAGGGGCTTTTTGCAGCAGCTTTAGCTTACGGCCATACCACCCTGTTCACGCCTGATCTCGTCTGATCTCAGAAGCTAAGCAGAGTTGGGCCTAGTTAGTACTTGGATGGGAGACTGCCTAGGAATACCAGGTGCTGTAAGTTTTGAGTTTTTCACTACTTATCTAATACACTGGCCCTTAGTGTGGCCAAAGTTTGACCAGCTCTTTGCTTTCCCTTACTGCTTATTTAATTCAATTGCCTTTAAAGTAGCTGTTCTTTAAACAGAGTTTGACTGTTTTTAACTACTTAACTAATGCTCTTATCTTTAATGTAGCTCATTTTGAAGTATTTTTTTGTATTTCATTCATTACTTATCTAGTATAATGGCACTTAGTGTGCCTCACCTTAAAATAGGGGCTTTTTGCAGCAGCTTTCGCTTACGGCCATACCACCCTGTTCACGCCTGATCTCGTCTGATCTCAGAAGCTAAGCAGAGTTGGGCCTAGTTAGTACTTGGATGGGAGACTGCCTAGGAATACCAGGTGCTGTAAGTTTTTGAGTTTTTCACTACTTATCTAATACACTGGCCCTTAGTGTGGCCAAAGTTTGACCAGCTCTTTGCTTTCCCTTACTGCTTATTTAATTCAATTGCCTTTAAAGTAGCTGTTCTTTAAACAGAGTTTGACTGTTTTTAACTACTTAACTAATGCTCTTATCTTTAATGTAGCTCATTTTGAAGTATTTTTTTGTATTTCATTCATTACTTATCTAGTATAATGGCACTTAGTGTGCCTCACCTTAAAATAGGGGCTTTTTGCAGCAGCTTTAGCTTCACGGCCATACCACCCTGTTCACGCCTGATCTCGTCTGATCTCAGAAGCTAAGCAGAGTTGGGCCTAGTTAGTACTTGGATGGGAGACTGCCTAGGAATACCAGGTGCTGTAAGTTTTGAGTTTTTCACTACTTATCTAATACACTGGCCCTTAGTGTGGCCAAAGTTTGACCAGCTCTTTGCTTTCCCTTACTGCTTATTTAATTCAATTGCCTTTAAAGTAGCTGTTCTTTAAACAGAGTTTGACTGTTTTTAACTACTTAACTAATGCTCTTATCTTTAATGTAGCTCATTTTGAAGTTTTTTTTTGTATTTCATTCATTACTTATCTAGTATAATGGCACTTAGTGTGCCTCACCTTAAAATAGGGGGCTTTTTGCAGCAGCTTTAGCTTTACGGCCATACCACCCTGTTCACGCCTGATCTCGTCTGATCTCAGAAGCTAAGCAGAGTTGGGCCTAGTTAGTACTTGGATGGGAGACTGCCTAGGAATACCAGGTGCTGTAAGTTTTGAGTTTTTCACTACTTATCTAATACACTGGCCCTTAGTGTGGCCAAAGTTTGACCAGCTCTTTGCTTTCCCTTACTGCTTATTTAATTCAATTGCCTTTAAAGTAGCTGTTCTTTAAACAGAGTTTGACTGTTTTTAACTACTTAACTAATGCTCTTATCTTTAATGTAGCTCATTTTGAAGTATTTTTTTGTATTTCATTCATTACTTATCTAGTATAATGGCACTTAGTGTGCCTCACCTTAAAATAGGGGGCTTTTGCAGCAGCTTTCGCTTACGGCCATACCACCCTGTTCACGCCTGATCTCGTCTGATCTCAGAAGCTAAGCAGAGTTGGGCCTAGTTAGTACTTGGATGGGAGACTGCCTAGGAATACCAGGTGCTGTAAGTTTTTGAGTTTTCACTACTTATCTAATACACTGGCCCTTAGTGTGGCCAAAGTTTGACCAGCTCTTTGCTTTCCCTTACTGCTTATTTAATTCAATTGCCTTTAAAGTAGCTGTTCTTTAAACAGAGTTTGACTGTTTTTAACTACTTAACTAATGCTCTTATCTTTAATGTAGCTCATTTTGAAGTATTTTTTTGTATTTCATTCATTACTTATCTAGTATAATGGCACTTAGTGTGCCTCACCTTAAAATAGGGGCTTTTTGCAGCAGCTTTAGCTTACGGCCATACCACCCTGTTCACGCCTGATCTCGTCTGATCTCAGAAGCTAAGCAGAGTTGGGCCTAGTTAGTACTTGGATGGGAGACTGCCTAGGAATACCAGGTGCTGTAAGTTTTTGAGTTTTTCACTACTTATCTAATACACTGGCCCTTAGTGTGGCCAAAGTTTGACCAGCTCTTTGCTTTCCCTTACTGCTTATTTAATTCAATTGCCTTTAAAGTAGCTGTTCTTTAAACAGAGTTTGACTGTTTTTAACTACTTAACTAATGCTCTTATCTTTAATGTAGCTCATTTTGAAGTATTTTTTTGTATTTCATTCATTACTTATCTAGTATAATGGCACTTAGTGTGCCTCACCTTAAAATAGGGGCTTTTTGCAGCAGCTTTAGCTTACGGCCATACCACCCTGTTCACGCCTGATCTCGTCTGATCTCAGAAGCTAAGCAGAGTTGGGCCTAGTTAGTACTTGGATGGGAGACTGCCTAGGAATACCAGGTGCTGTAAGTTTTTGAGTTTTTCACTACTTATCTAATACACTGGCCCTTAGTGTGGCCAAAGTTTGACCAGCTCTTTGCTTTCCCTTACTGCTTATTTAATTCAATTGCCTTTAAAGTAGCTGTTCTTTAAACAGAGTTTGACTGTTTTTAACTACTTAACTAATGCTCTTATCTTTAATGTAGCTCATTTTGAAGTATTTTTTTGTATTTCATTCATTACTTATCTAGTATAATGGCACTTAGTGTGCCTCACCTTAAAATAGGGGCTTTTTGCAGCAGCTTTAGCTTTACGGCCATACCACCCTGTTCACGCCTGATCTCGTCTGATCTCAGAAGCTAAGCAGAGTTGGGCCTAGTTAGTACTTGGATGGGAGACTGCCTAGGAATACCAGGTGCTGTAAGTTTTGAGTTTTTCACTACTTATCTAATACACTGGCCCTTAGTGTGGCCAAAGTTTGACCAGCTCTTTGCTTTCCCTTACTGCTTATTTAATTCAATTGCCTTTAAAGTAGCTGTTCTTTAAACAGAGTTTGACTGTTTTTAACTACTTAACTAATGCTCTTATCTTTAATGTAGCTCATTTTGAAGTATTTTTTTGTATTTCATTCATTACTTATCTAGTATAATGGCACTTAGTGTGCCTCACCTTAAAATAGGGGGCTTTTTGCAGCAGCTTTAGCTTACGGCCATACCACCCTGTTCACGCCTGATCTCGTCTGATCTCAGAAGCTAAGCAGAGTTGGGCCTAGTTAGTACTTGGATGGGAGACTGCCTAGGAATACCAGGTGCTGTAAGTTTTTGAGTTTTTCACTACTTATCTAATACACTGGCCCTTAGTGTGGCCAAAGTTTGACCAGCTCTTTGCTTTCCCTTACTGCTTATTTAATTCAATTGCCTTTAAAGTAGCTGTTCTTTAAACAGAGTTTGACTGTTTTTAACTACTTAACTAATGCTCTTATCTTTAATGTAGCTCATTTTGAAGTATTTTTTTGTATTTCATTCATTACTTATCTAGTATAATGGCACTTAGTGTGCCTCACCTTAAAATAGGGGGCTTTTGCAGCAGCTTTAGCTTACGGCCATACCACCCTGTTCACGCCTGATCTCGTCTGATCTCAGAAGCTAAGCAGAGTTGGGCCTAGTTAGTACTTGGATGGGAGACTGCCTAGGAATACCAGGTGCTGTAAGTTTTGAGTTTTTCACTACTTATCTAATACACTGGCCCTTAGTGTGGCCAAAGTTTGACCAGCTCTTTGCTTTCCCTTACTGCTTATTTAATTCAATTGCCTTTAAAGTAGCTGTTCTTTAAACAGAGTTTGACTGTTTTTAACTACTTAACTAATGCTCTTATCTTTAATGTAGCTCATTTTGAAGTATTTTTTTTTGTATTTCATTCATTACTTATCTAGTATAATGGCACTTAGTGTGCCTCACCTTAAAATAGGGCTTTTTGCAGCAGCTTTAGCTACGGCCATACCACCCTGTTCACGCCTGATCTCGTCTGATCTCAGAAGCTAAGCAGAGTTGGGCCTAGTTAGTACTTGGATGGGAGACTGCCTAGGAATACCAGGTGCTGTAAGTTTTTGAGTTTTTCACTACTTATCTAATACACTGGCCCTTAGTGTGGCCAAAGTTTGACCAGCTCTTTGCTTTCCCTTACTGCTTATTTAATTCAATTGCCTTTAAAGTAGCTGTTCTTTAAACAGAGTTTGACTGTTTTTAACTACTTAACTAATGCTCTTATCTTTAATGTAGCTCATTTTGAAGAATTTTTTTTGTATTTCATTCATTACTTATCTAGTATAATGGCATAGTGTGCCTCACCTTAAAATAGGGGCTTTTTGCAGCAGCTTTAAGCTACGGCCATACCACCCTGTTCACGCCTGATCTCGTCTGATCTCAGAAGCTAAGCAGAGTTGGGCCTAGTTAGTACTTGGATGGGGGACTGCCTAGGAATACCAGGTGCTGTAAGTTTTTGAGTTTTTTCACTACTTATCTAATACACTGGCCCTTAGTGTGGCCAAAGTTTGACCAGCTCTTTGCTTTCCCTTACTGCTTATTTAATTCAATTGCCTTTAAAGTAGCTGTTCTTTAAACAGAGTTTGACTGTTTTTAACTACTTAACTAATGCTCTTATCTTTAATGTAGCTCATTTTGAAGTATTTTTTTGTATTTCATTCATTACTTATCTAGTATAATGGCACTTAGTGTGCCTCACCTTAAAATAGGGGCTTTTTGCAGCAGCTTTAGCTTACGGCCATACCACCCTGTTCACGCCTGATCTCGTCTGATCTCAGAAGCTAAGCAGAGTTGGGCCTAGTTAGTACTTGGATGGGAGACTGCCTAGGAATACCAGGTGCTGTAAGTTTTTGAGTTTTTCACTACTTATCTAATACACTGGCCCTTAGTGTGGCCAAAGTTTGACCAGCTCTTTGCTTTCCCTTACTGCTTATTTAATTCAATTGCCTTTAAAGTAGCTGTTCTTTAAACAGAGTTTGACTGTTTTTAACTACTTAACTAATGCTCTTATCTTTAATGTAGCTCATTTTGAAGTATTTTTTGTTTTCATTCATTACTTATCTAGTATAATGGCACTTAGTGTGCCTCACCTTAAAATAGGGGCTTTTTGCAGCAGCTTTCGCTTACGGCCATACCACCCTGTTCACGCCTGATCTCGTCTGATCTCAGAAGCTAAGCAGAGTTGGGCCTAGTTAGTACTTGGATGGGAGACTGCCTAGGAATACCAGGTGCTGTAAAGTTTTGAGTTTTTCACTACTTATCTAATACACTGGCCCTTAGTGTGGCCAAAAAGTTTGACCAGCTCTTTGCTTTCCCTTACTGCTTATTTAATTCAATTGCCTTTAAAGTAGCTGTTCTTTAAACAGAGTTTGACTGTTTTTAACTACTTAACTAATGCTCTTATCTTTAATGTAGCTCATTTTGAAGTATTTTTTGTATTTCATTCATTACTTATCTAGTATAATGGCACTTAGTGTGCCTCACCTTAAAATAGGGGGCTTTTTGCAGCAGCTTTAGCTTACGGCCATACCACCCTGTTCACGCACCTGATCTCGTCTGATCTCAGAAGCTAAGCAGAGTTGGGCCTAGTTAGTACTTGGATGGGAGACTGCCTAGGAATACCAGGTGCTGTAAGTTTTTGAGTTTTTCACTACTTATCTAATACACTGGCCCTTAGTGTGGCCAAAGTTTGACCAGCTCTTTGCTTTCCCTTACTGCTTATTTAATTCAATTGCCTTTAAAGTAGCTGTTCTTTAAACAGAGTTTGACTGTTTTTAACTACTTAACTAATGCTCTTATCTTTAATGTAGCTCATTTTGAAGTATTTTTTTGTATTTCATTCATTACTTATCTAGTATAATGGCACTAGTGTGCCTCACCTTAAAATAGGGGCTTTTTGCAGCAGCTTTAGCTTACGGCCATACCACCCTGTTCACGCCTGATCTCGTCTGATCTCAGAAGCTAAGCAGAGTTGGGCCTAGTTAGTACTTGGATGGGAGACTGCCTAGGAATACCAGGTGCTGTAAGTTTTTGAGTTTTTCACTACTTATCTAATACACTGGCCCTTAGTGTGGCCAAAGTTTGACCAGCTCTTTGCTTTCCCTTACTGCTTATTTAATTCAATTGCCTTTAAAGTAGCTGTTCTTTAAACAGAGTTTGACTGTTTTTAACTACTTAACTAATGCTCTTATCTTTAATGTAGCTCATTTTGAAGTATTTTTTTGTATTTCATTCATTACTTATCTAGTATAATGGCACTTAGTGTGCCTCACCTTAAAATAGGGGGCTTTTTGCAGCAGTTTTAGCTTACGGCCATACCACCCTGTTCACGCCTGATCTCGTCTGATCTCAGAAGCTAAGCAGAGTTGGGCCTAGTTAGTACTTGGATGGGAGACTGCCTAGGAATACCAGGTGCTGTAAGTTTTGAGTTTTTCACTACTTATCTAATACACTGGCCCTTAGTGTGGCCAAAGTTTGACCAGCTCTTTGCTTTCCCTTACTGCTTATTTAATTCAATTGCCTTTAAAGTAGCTGTTCTTTAAACAGAGTTTGACTGTTTTTAACTACTTAACTAATGCTCTTATCTTTAATGTAGCTCATTTTGAAGTATTTTTTTGTATTTCATTCATTACTTATCTAGTATAATGGCACTTAGTGTGCCTCACCTTAAAATAGGGGGCTTTTGCAGCAGCTTTAGCTTACGGCCATACCACCCTGTTCACGCCTGATCTCGTCTGATCTCAGAAGCTAAGCAGAGTTGGGCCTAGTTAGTACTTGGATGGGAGACTGCCTAGGAATACCAGGTGCTGTAAGTTTTGAGTTTTTCACTACTTATCTAATACACTGGCCCTTAGTGTGGCCAAAGTTTGACCAGCTCTTTGCTTTCCCTTACTGCTTATTTAATTCAATTGCCTTTAAAGTAGCTGTTCTTTAAACAGAGTTTGACTGTTTTTAACTACTTAACTAATGCTCTTATCTTTAATGTAGCTCATTTTGAAGTATTTTTTTGTATTTCATTCATTACTTATCTAGTATAATGGCACTTAGTGTGCCTCACCTTAAAATAGGGGCTTTTTGCAGCAGCTTTAGCTTACGGCCATACCACCCTGTTCACGCCTGATCTCGTCTGATCTCAGAAGCTAAGCAGAGTTGGGCCTAGTTAGTACTTGGATGGGAGACTGCCTAGGAATACCAGGTGCTGTAAGTTTTTGAGTTTTTCACTACTTATCTAATACACTGGCCCTTAGTGTGGCCAAAGTTTGACCAGCTCTTTGCTTTCCCTTACTGCTTATTTAATTCAATTGCCTTTAAAGTAGCTGTTCTTTAAACAGAGTTTGACTGTTTTTAACTACTTAACTAATGCTCTTATCTTTAATGTAGCTCATTTTGAAGTATTTTTTTGTATTTCATTCATTACTTATCTAGTATAATGGCACTTAGTGTGCCTCACCTTAAAATAGGGGCTTTTTGCAGCAGCTTTAGCTTACGGCCATACCACCCTGTTCACGCCTGATCTCGTCTGATCTCAGAAGCTAAGCAGAGTTGGGCCTAGTTAGTACTTGGATGGGAGACTGCCTAGGAATACCAGGTGCTGTAAGTTTTTGAGTTTTTCACTACTTATCTAATACACTGGCCCTTAGTGTGGCCAAAGTTTGACCAGCTCTTTGCTTTCCCTTACTGCTTATTTAATTCAATTGCCTTTAAAGTAGCTGTTCTTTAAACAGAGTTTGACTGTTTTTAACTACTTAACTAATGCTCTTATCTTTAATGTAGCTCATTTTGAAGTATTTTTTTGTATTTCATTCATTACTTATCTAGTATAATGGCACTTAGTGTGCCTCACCTTAAAATAGGGGCTTTTTGCAGCAGCTTTCGCTTACGGCCATACCACCCTGTTCACGCCTGATCTCGTCTGATCTCAGAAGCTAAGCAGAGTTGGGCCTAGTTAGTACTTGGATGGGAGACTGCCTAGGAATACCAGGTGCTGTAAGTTTTGAGTTTTTCACTACTTATCTAATACACTGGCCCTTAGTGTGGCCAAAGTTTGACCAGCTCTTTGCTTTCCCTTACTGCTTATTTAATTCAATTGCCTTTAAAGTAGCTGTTCTTTAAACAGAGTTTGACTGTTTTTAACTACTTAACTAATGCTCTTATCTTTAATGTAGCTCATTTTGAAGTATTTTTTTGTATTTCATTCATTACTTATCTAGTATAATGGCACTTAGTGTGCCTCACCTTAAAATAGGGGCTTTTTGCAGCAGCTTTAGCTTACGGCCATACCACCCTGTTCACGCCTGATCTCGTCTGATCTCAGAAGCTAAGCAGAGTTGGGCCTAGTTAGTACTTGGATGGGAGACTGCCTAGGAATACCAGGTGCTGTAAGTTTTGAGTTTTTCACTACTTATCTAATACACTGGCCCTTAGTGTGGCCAAAGTTTGACCAGCTCTTTGCTTTCCCTTACTGCTTATTTAATTCAATTGCCTTTAAAGTAGCTGTTCTTTAAACAGAGTTTGACTGTTTTTAACTACTTAACTAATGCTCTTATCTTTAATGTAGCTCATTTTGAAGTTTTTTTGTATTTCATTCATTACTTATCTAGTATAATGGCACTTAGTGTGCCTCACCTTAAAATAGGGGCTTTTGCAGCAGCTTTAAGCTTACGGCCATACCACCCTGTTCACGCCTGATCTCGTCTGATCTCAGAAGCTAAGCAGAGTTGGGCCTAGTTAGTACTTGGATGGGAGACTGCCTAGGAATACCAGGTGCTGTAAGTTTTTGAGTTTTTCACTACTTATCTAATACACTGGCCCTTAGTGTGGCCAAAGTTTGACCAGCTCTTTGCTTTCCCTTACTGCTTATTTAATTCAATTGCCTTTAAAGTAGCTGTTCTTTAAACAGAGTTTGACTGTTTTTAACTACTTAACTAATGCTCTTATCTTTAATGTAGCTCATTTTGAAAGTTTTTTTGTATTTCATTCATTACTTATCTAGTATAATGGCACTTAGTGTGCCTCACCTTAAAATAGGGGCTTTTTGCAGCAGCTTTAGCTTACGGCCATACCACCCTGTTCACGCCTGATCTCGTCTGATCTCAGAAGCTAAGCAGAGTTGGGCCTAGTTAGTACTTGGATGGGAGACTGCCTAGGAATACCAGGTGCTGTAAGTTTTTGAGTTTTTCACTACTTATCTAATACACTGGCCCTTAGTGTGGCCAAAGTTTGACCAGCTCTTTGCTTTCCCTTACTGCTTATTTAATTCAATTGCCTTTAAAGTAGCTGTTCTTTAAACAGAGTTTGACTGTTTTTAACTACTTAACTAATGCTCTTATCTTTAATGTAGCTCATTTTGAAGTATTTTTTTGTATTTCATTCATTACTTATCTAGTATAATGGCACTTAGTGTGCCTCACCTTAAAATAGGGGCTTTTTGCAGCAGCTTTAGCACGGCCATACCACCCTGTTCACGCCTGATCTCGTCTGATCTCAGAAGCTAAGCAGAGTTGGGCCTAGTTAGTACTTGGATGGGAGACTGCCTAGGAATACCAGGTGCTGTAAGTTTTGAGTTTTTCACTACTTATCTAATACACTGGCCCTTAGTGTGGCCAAAGTTTGACCAGCTCTTTGCTTTCCCTTACTGCTTATTTAATTCAATTGCCTTTAAAGTAGCTGTTCTTTAAACAGAGTTTGACTGTTTTTAACTACTTAACTAATGCTCTTATCTTTAATGTAGCTCATTTTGAAGTATTTTTTTGTATTTCATTCATTACTTATCTAGTATAATGGCACTTAGTGTGCCTCACCTTAAAATAGGGGCTTTTTGCAGCAGCTTTAGCTTACGGCCATACCACCCTGTTCACGCCTGATCTCGTCTGATCTCAGAAGCTAAGCAGAGTTGGGCCTAGTTAGTACTTGGATGGGGAGACTGCCCCTTTAAAGTAGCTGTTCTTTAAACAGAGTTTGACTGTTTTTAACTACTTAACTAATGCTCTTATCTTTAATGTAGCTCATTTTGAAGTATTTTTTTGTATTTCATTCATTACTTATCTAGTATAATGGCACTTAGTGTGCCTCACCTTAAAATAGGGGGCTTTTTGCAGCAGCTTTCGCTTACGGCCATACCACCCTGTTCACGCCTGATCTCGTCTGATCTCAGAAGCTAAGCAGAGTTGGGCCTAGTTAGTACTTGGATGGGAGACTGCCTAGGAATACCAGGTGCTGTAAGTTTTGAGTTTTTCACTACTTATCTAATACACTGGCCCTTAGTGTGGCCAAAGTTTGACCAGCTCTTTGCTTTCCCTTACTGAAAGCATTAGTTAAGTAGTTAAAAACAGTCAAACTCTGTTTAAAGAACAGCTACTTTAAAGGCAATTGAATTAAAAAAGCAGTAAGGGAAAGCAAAGAGCTCTGCTTCCGGCTTGCGACTGTTCGGACGCTCTTGCTTACTGCTCCGCGCTTTGCTTCTTTTTATCTACTTTTATCTACTTTTTCTGATTTTACTAAGTTTTAACTTCAGCATATAGCACAGTGCTCAAACAACACATATTTGGCAAAAACTTTCGGGATTGCAATAATAGCTACTACGAAGAACTAGATTATCTGCCTCCGCTGCTGGCAGCTTACATTCGGAGGCAGGAAAACACAGCTTCCTATTTTCAACAAACAAGAAAGAAAATGCCTCTTCTGGAATCTACTTGCTGCACAAACTGCCACAGACTGCTACAAAGGATTGTGGCTCTTGAACTAAAGTTACTTGCTGGACTCCCAAAACAAGCAGATCACACAGCAGATCATCACGGACCCCCTCAGCCCACAGCCGGTGAGTCCTGTGAATCGAATCAATCTCGACAGTATACAAATGTAGCGAATCAAGCTAAAGCTGATCAACACACAAATCAGTGGCAAAAAGACAGGGGCGAGACCCAAAGGCACTTTTGACATCAGACTGTCACGAGTATCTCATATTGCCGCTGTGGCATCATCTACCCCAGACATGGCCATGAGAAGGCTTGGAAAAACTGGTATTTTACCACCCCTGTACAGCTCGAGAACAGATTTGAATCTTTAACGAATTTGGGTGAGAATCCCGAAAGTGACTGAGCAGGAGTCATATCAGCCAGTAGCTAACACCGCTACAAACAGGCGCTCAAGGTCGAGCAGACAGCGGCGTTCAGATCACAGAAAGCCGAGCCCAGAACTCTGATAGTCGGAGACTCCATTATCAGAAGCGTCAGGAGCAGAACGACAACTACATGCTGCTTTCCTCAAGCGACCGTCTCTGATGTAAACTATGGACTTCAGAACGTTCTAATGAAGCACAAGACTGCAAAACGAGTCATCATCCATGTGGGGAAGAATGACATTCGTAAGGAGCAATCAGAACTCCTGAAGAGAGGACTTCAGTGAACTTATCGAAACACTTCAAAGAGTTGAAGTCAGTCGTTCATCAGTGGACCACTCCCAGCAAGGGGAACAAACATGTTTTCACGGTTGCTTGGACTGAATACTTGGCTACAAAGAACCTGCAGTCAAAAAGAGTCAACTTCATCGACAACTTCAATCTGTTCTGGGGACACAGACAACTGTTTAAACTGGATGGCCTTCACCCAAACAAACTTGGTGCGAGAGTGTTAAAGGACAACATCTATTTTTCACTCCGTCATCCATCAGCAGAGTGTGCCAGTCCACTCAACATGAATGGCACACACACACCTGGACAAAGTATGGATGGCGACAGGACTTCATATCAGCCTCAGAGTCATCATCTGGTCGACACATCCCACAAGGACACTGAAAACACCACAGAGCCACAACAAGCACTGTCTGTGGACACTATCACGGTTGAGCCCTGCCCGCAGAGCCCATCACAGACACAATGTGACGCACAACAACGGCTCCAGGACTCAGAGCCGAGAGGGCGACTCTCTGGTAATCAGCCAGGAAGCCAGGACAGCATAATTCTGCCACGGAAACACCAATGCTCTGTTTACCAGAGACATTATCCCTCTCTCAAGCATCGCCACTTCTCAGCTTCTCACAAAAATGGAGGAACTGGTGGCTAAAACCAGACTCTCCCACTCCTTTGCTGCGAGCCCCAGTTATCAACTACAAAGCGGCGGGCACCACCGCCTCCAAGGCCGCTGGGCCCAGCTCGCCCTCCTCCAGCGAGAGCTCTTCGGCCGCTGCGACAACGCCAGGCCATCCCTCCTCCATCTGCAGCTGGTAAAGCAAAAACAACTGATAACAGCTCTCAGTGATGTGTTTGGGTCCCCGCGACTACAGCAAAAACTTCCAGGGATGTTTAGAAAACAAGCGGGAACCCAGTGTGTCTCTCACTATCTCCGTCTTATTACAGGATAGAAAGTCTAAGGCCTTCTCAAGGCGTACAACTGACAAATCTAATCTACGGCCCATTAGACAACAAACTCAGACTTCTATAGAAACAAAAGTACTACCATCAAGCTAGCATTATTAAATGTTCGATCACTAAAAAACAAATCATTTGTGATCAATGATTTAATAATTACAAACAATCTAGATTTTATGTTTCTAAATGAAACATGGCTTGAAGAAAGCTGCAGTGCAACAGTGCTCAATGAAACAGCCCCTCCCAACTTCACTTATATGAATGTTTGCAGAGTTGACAAGAGAGGGGTGGGGTTACTGCTCTCTTTAAAGATGTCTTTCAGTGCAGACAAGTGTCATTTGGTCAGTACTTGTCATTTGAATATCTAGGGATTGTGTTGAAAGGTGCTCCACGCATCCTGTTTATCATTATTTACAGGCCTCCAAAATATTCTCAGCCTTTGTTGAAGAGTTCACAGAATTGTTATCAATGATTTGTTCAGAATTTGACTGTTTTGTGATTGCAGGGGATTTTAATATCCACATAGAAAATGCAGAAATCAAAACTACAAAAGAATTTGTAACCGTTTTAAACACTTTTGAGCTGATTCAGCATGTGCATGGACCTACACATCACCATGGGCACACGCTAGATTTACTCATTAGTAAGGGTTTACAGCTTTTCGTCCATTGTTATCAAGGATGTAGCACTGTCTGATCACTTCTGTATTTTCTTTGATATATTGATCTCTGCTACCACTGAATCCAGATCTGTCACTGTCAGAAAGAGATGCATTAATGAGAACACAAGTGTGCTATTTATGAAGGCTGTTTCTTCAATGCCAAGCATTTCTGCCGACTGCGTTGATCTTCTCCTAGAGTCCTTTGACTCAAAAGTTAAGAATGTCATGGATGACATTGCACCTGTGAAAGTCAGTAAGAAGACTGGCAGACAAAAGTCATGTTGGAGAAAATCAACAGCAGTGCAGATCATGAAAAGGCAATGCAGAAAGGCTGAGCGGACGTGGCGGAAGACAAAACTTGAAATCCACTATAGCATCTATAAAGACAGCCTGCATGCTTTTAATGTGGAATTAGCCACAGCACGACAGAAGTTTTCTCAAACCTTATAAATAGTAACCTGAACAACACCCGCACTCTTTTTGCTACGGTTGAGAGACTGACAAACCCCCCAAGTCAGATTCCCAGTGAAATGCTTTCTGACAGCAAATGCAATGAGTTTGCCTCATTCTTTTCTGAGAAGATCGAAAATATCAGAAAGGCAATTAAAACATCAGATGATGTAGAGATATGTCAGATTCAACCACAATCTCAAAAGGAGTCACTATGTGTGTTCTTGAAGCAATTGATAGCAAAACTTTGGAGGAAGTAATACAGCACCTAAAATCCTCAACCTGCTGTCTTGACACACTCCCCACATCCTTTCTTAAAAGCGTGTTTGACTGTTTAAAAGCTGACATCTTAGAAGTGGTGAACACATCACTTCTTTCTGGGACTTTTCAAACGCCCTGAAAACTGCGGTTGTTAAGCCCCTCCTGAAAAAAGAAATCTTGATAACAGTATATTGAGTAACTATAGACCGATATCAAATCTTCCGGTCATAGGCAAGATCATTGAAAAGGTAGTTCTGAATCAGCTGAACAGCTACTTGAACTCAAATGGTTATCTGGATAATTTTCAATCTGGTTTCAGACCGCACCACAGCACAGAGACAGCGTTAGTTAAGATAATAAATGATATTCGCTTAAACTCTGATTCTGGTAAAATATCAGTGCTGGTACTACTAGATCTTAGTGCTGCGTTTGACACTGTCGATCATAACATTCTTCTAGACAGACTGGAAAACTGGGTCGGGCTTTCTGGAATGGCTCTAAACTGGTTCAGGTCATATTTAGAGAGGAGGGGTTATTATGTGAGTATAGGAGAGCATAGGTCTAAGTGGGCGTCCATGACATGCGAGTCCCACAAGGCTCAATTCTTGCGCCGCTCTTGTTTAGCCTGTATATATGCTCCCACTAAGTCAAATAATGAGAAAGAATCAAATTGCCTATCACAGCTATGCTGTGACACACAGATTTACCTAGCTTTATCTCCAAATGACTACAGCCCCATTGAATCACTCTGCCAATGCATTGATGAAATCAACAGTTGGATGTGCCAAAATTTTCTTCAGTTAAACAAGGAGAAAACTGAGGTCATTGCATTTGGAAATAAAGATGAAGTTCACAAGGTGAATGCATACCTTAACTCAAGGGGTCAAACAACCAAAAGGCAAGTCAAGAATCTTGGTGTGATTCTAGAGACCGACCTTAGTTTCAGCTGTCATGTCAAAGCAGTGACTAAATCAGCGTACTATCACCTAAAAAATATTGCAAGAATAAGATGCTTTGTGCCCAGGCAAGACCTGGAGAAACTAGTCCATGCCTTCATCACCAGCAGGGTGGACTATTGTAATGGTCTCCTCACTGGCCTTCCCAAAAAGACCATCAGACAGCTGCAGCTCATCCAGAACGCTGCTGCCAGGATCCTGACTCGAACCAGAAAATCAAAGCACATCACACCAATCCTCAGGTCCTTACACTGGCTTCCAGTGACATTTAAATTGATTTTAAAGCACTTTTACTCGTTTATAAATCACTCAATGGACTAGGACCTAAATACATTGCAGATATGATCACTATTTATACACCTAACAGACCACTCAGATCACTAGGATCAAGTCAGTTAGAAATACCAAAGGTTCACACCAAACAAGGAGAATCTGCTTTTAGTTATTATGCTGCTCGCATCTGGAACCAGCTTCCTGAAGAGATCAGATGTGCTGAAACATTAGTCACTTTTAAATCCAGACTCAAAACTCATCTGTTTAGTTGTGCATTTACAGAATGAGCACTGTGCTGCGTCCGAACTGTGCTACTTTGCTTCTTTTATTTTAAACTGTTTTAAATCAATCTCTTTTTGCTTTAAATTCAATTTATCTTAAATCAGTGTTTTTATTTTATTTTAATTTCTTTTATTGTTATTTAAATCTTGTAATTATTTTATTTCCTCTTTTGTAAAGCACTTTGAATTACCATTGTGTATGAAATGTGCTATATAAATAAACTTGCCTTGCCCTTATTTAATTCCTTGCCTTTAAAGTAGCTGTTCTTTAAACAGACTTTGACTGTTTTTAACTACTTAACTAATGCTCTTATCTTTAATGTAGCTCATTTTGAAGTATTTTTTGTATTTCATTCATTACTTATCTAGTATAATGGCACTTAGTGTGCCTCACCTTAAAATAGGGGCTTTTTGCAGCAGCTTTAGCTTACAGCCATACCCCTGTTCACGCCTGATCTCGTCTGATCTCAGAAGCTAAGCAGAGTTGGGCCTAGTTAGTACTTGGATGGGAGACTGCCTAGGAATACCAGGTGCTGTAAGTTTTTGAGTTTTTCACTACTTATCTAATACACTGGCCCTTAGTGTGCCAAAGTTTGACCAGCTCTTTGCTTTCCCTTACTGCTTATTTAATTCAATTGCCTTTAAAGTAGCTGTTCTTTAAAAATAGTTTGACTGTTTTTAACTACTTAACTAATGCTCTTATCTTTAATGTAGCTCATTTTGAAGTATTTTTTGTATTTCATTCATTACTTATCTAGTATAATGGCACTTAGTGTGCCTCACCTTAAAATAGGGGGGCTTTTGCAGCAGCTTTAGCTTACTGGCCATACCACCCTGTTCACGCCTGATCTCTAAATCTGATCTCAGAAGCTAAGCAGAGTTGGGCCTAGTTAGTACTTGGATGGGAGACTGCCTAGGAATACCAGGTGCTGTAAGTTTTTGAGTTTTTTCACTACTTATCTAATACACTGGCCCTTAGTGTGGCCAAAGTTTTACCAGCTCTTTGCTTTCCCTTACTGCTTTTTTAATTCAATTGCCTTTAAAGCAGCTGTTCTTTAAACAGAGTTTGACTGTTTTTAACTACTTAACTAATGCTCTTATCTTTAATGTAGCTCATTTTGAAGTATTTTTTTGTATTTCATTCATTACTTATCTAGTATAATGGCACTTAGTGTGCCTCACCTTAAAATAGGGGGCTTTTTGCAGCAGCTTTCGCTTACAGCCATACCACCCTGTTCACGCCTGATCTTGTCTGTTCTCAGAAGCTAAGCAGAGTTGGGCCTAGTTAGTACTTGGATGGGAGACTGCCTAGGAATACCAGGTGCTGTAAGTTTTTGAGTTTTTTCACTACTTATCTAATACACTGGCCCTTAGTGTGGCCAAAGTTTGACCAGCTCTTTGCTTTCCCTTACTGCTTATTTAATTCAATTGCCTTTAAAGTAGCTGTTCTTTAAACAGAGTTTGACTGTTTTTAACTACTTAACTAATGCTCTTATCTTTAATGTAGCTCATTTTGAAGTATTTTTTGTATTTCATTCATTACTTATCTAGTATAATGGCACTTAGTGTGCCTCACCTTAAAATAGGGGGCTTTTTGCAGCAGCTTTCGCTTACGGCCATCTCACCCTGTTCACGCCTGATCTAGTCTGATCTCAGAAGCTAAGCAGAGTTGGGCCTAGTTAGTACTTGGATGGGAGACTGCCTAGGAATACCAGGTGCTGTAAGTTTTTGAGTTTTTTCACTACTTATCTAATACACTGGCCCTTAGTGTGGCCAAAGTTTGACCAGCTCTTTGCTTTCCCTTACTGCTTATTTAATTCAATTGCCTTTAAAGTAGCTGTTCTTTAAACAGAGTTTGACTGTTTTTAACTACTTAACTAATGCTCTTATCTTTAATGTAGCTCATTTTGAAGTATTTTTTTGTATTTCATTCATTACTTATCTAGTATAATGGCACTTAGTGTGCCTCACCTTAAAATAGGGGCTTTTGCAGCAGCTTTAGCTTACGGCCATCACACCCTGTTCACGCCTGATCTCGTCTGATCTCAGAAGCTAAGCAGAGTTGGGCCTAGTTAGTACTTGGATGGGAGACTGCCTAGGAATACCAGGTGCTGTAAGTGCTGTGAGTTTTTCACTACTTATCTAATACACTGGCCCTTAGTGTGGCCAAAGTTTGACCAGCTCTTTGCTTTCCCTTACTGCTTATTTAATTCAATTGCCTTTAAAGTAGCTGTTCTTTAAACAGAGTTTGACTGTTTTTAACTACTTAACTAATGCTCTTATCTTTAATGTAGCTCATTTTGAAGTATTTTTTTGTATTTCATTCATTACTTATCTAGTATAATGGCACTTAGTGTGCCTCACCTTAAAATAGGGGGCTTTTGCAGCAGCTTTAGCTTACGGCCATCCCACGCTGTTCACGCCTGATCTAGTCTGATCTCAGAAGCTAAGCAGAGTTGGGCCTAGTTAGTACTTGGATGGGAGACTGCCTAGGAATACCAGGTGCTGTAAGTTTTTGAGTTTTTCACTACTTATCTAATACACTGGCCCTTAGTGTGGCCAAAGTTTGACCAG
Source organism: Puntigrus tetrazona (assembly GCF_018831695.1). Taxonomy (NCBI): domain Eukaryota; kingdom Metazoa; phylum Chordata; class Actinopteri; order Cypriniformes; family Cyprinidae; genus Puntigrus; species Puntigrus tetrazona. The sequence goes on from NW_025048576.1 coordinate 19,703, forward strand.
CTCTTTGCTTTCCCTTACTGCTTATTTAATTCAATTGCCTTTAAAGTAGCTGTTCTTTAAAAATAGTTTGACTGTTTTTAACTACTTAACTAATGCTCTTATCTTTAATGTAGCTCATTTTGAAGTATTTTTTTGTATTTCATTCATTACTTATCTAGTATAATGGCACTTAGTGTGCCTCACCTTAAAATAGGGGGCTTTTTGCAGCAGCTTTAGCTTACGTCCATACCACCCTGGTCACGCCTGATCTTGTCTGATCTCAGAAGCTAAGCAGAGTTGGGCCTAGTTAGTACTTGGATGGGAGACTGCCTAGGAATACCAGGTGCTGTAAGTTTTTGAGTTTTTTCACTACTTATCTAATACACTGGCCCTTAGTGTGGCCAAAGTTTGACCAGCTCTTTGCTTTCCCTTACTGCTTATTTAATTCAATTGCCTTTAAAGTAGCTGTTCTTTAAACAGAGTTTGACTGTTTTTAACTACTTAACTAATGCTCTTATCTTTAATGTAGCTCATTTTGAAGTATTTTTTTGTATTTCATTCATTACTTATCTAGTATAATGGCACTTAGTGTGCCTCACCTTAAAATAGGGGCTTTTTGCAGCAGCTTTCGCTTACAGCCATCACCACCCTGTTCACGCCTGATCTCGTCTGATCTCAGAAGCTAAGCAGAGTTGGGCCTAGTTAGTACTTGGATGGGAGACTGCCTAGGAATACCAGGTGCTGTAAGTTTTGAGTTTTTCACTACTTATCTAATACACTGGCCCTTAGTGTGGCCAAAGTTTGACCAGCTCTTTGCTTTCCCTTACTGCTTATTTAATTCAATTGCCTTTAAAGTAGCTGTTCTTTAAACAGAGTTTGACTGTTTTTAACTACTTAACTAATGCTCTTATCTTTAATGTAGCTCATTTTGAAGTATTTTTTTTGTATTTCATTCATTACTTATCTAGTATAATGGCACTTAGTGTGCCTCACCTTAAAATAGGGGGCTTTTTGCAGCAGCTTTAGCCACGGCCATACCACCCTGTTCACGCCTGATCTCGTCTGATCTCAGAAGCTAAGCAGAGTTGGGCCTAGTTAGTACTTGGATGGGAGACTGCCTAGGAATACCAGGTGCTGTAAGTTTTTGAGTTTTTTCACTACTTATCTAATACACTGGCCCTTAGTGTGGCCAAAGTTTGACCAGCTCTTTGCTTTCCCTTACTGCTTATTTAATTCAATTGCCTTTAAAGTAGCTGTTCTTTAAAAATAGTTTGACTGTTTTTAACTACTTAACTAATGCTCTTATCTTTAATGTAGCTCATTTTGAAGTATTTTTTTGTATTTCATTCATTACTTATCTAGTATAATGGCACTTAGTGTGCCTCACCTTAAAATAGGGGCTTTTGCAGCAGCTTTAGCTTCACGGCCATCCCACCCTATTCACGCCTGATCTCGTCTGATCTCAGAAGCTAAGCAGAGTTGGGCCTAGTTAGTACTTGGATGGGAGACTGCCTAGGAATACCAGGTGCTGTAAGTTTTGAGTTCTTTCACTACTTATCTAATACACTGGCCCTTAGTGTGGCCAAAGTTTGACCAGCTCTTTGCTTTCCCTTACTGCTTATTTAATTCAATTTGCCTTTAAAGTAGCTGTTCTTTAAACAGAGTTTGACTGTTTTTTAACTACTTAACTAATGCTCTTATCTTTAATGTAGCTCATTTTGAAGTATTTTTGTATTTCATTCATTACTTATCTAGTATAATGGCACTTAGTGTGCCTCACCTTAAAATAGGGGCTTTTTGCAGCAGCTTTACAGCTTACAGCCATACCACCCTGTTCACGCCTGATCTCGTCTGATCTCAGAAGCTAAGCAGAGTTGGGCCTAGTTAGTACTTGGATGGGAGACTGCCTAGGAATACCAGGTGCTGTAAGTTTTTGAGTTTTTCACTACTTATCTAATACACTGGCCCTTAGTGTGGCCAAAGTTTGACCAGCTCTTTGCTTTCCCTTACTGCTTATTTAATTCAATTGCCTTTAAAGTAGCTGTTCTTTAAACAGAGTTTGACTGTTTTTAACTACTTAACTAATGCTCTTATCTTTAATGTAGCTCATTTTGAAGTAGTATTTTTTTGTATTTCATTCATTACTTATCTAGTATAATGGCATAGTGTGCCTCACCTTAAAATAGGGGGCTTTTTGCAGCAGCTTTAGCTTCACGGCCATGCCACCCTGTTCACGCCTGATCTCGTCTGATCTCAGAAGCTAAGCAGAGTTAGGCCTAGTTAGTACTTGGATGGGAGACTGCCTAGGAATACCAGGTGCTGTAAGTTTTTGAGTTTTTCACTACTTATCTAATACACTGGCCCTTAGTGTGGCCAAAGTTTGACCAGCTCTTTGCTTTCCCTTACTGCTTATTTAATTCAATTGCCTTTAAAGTAGCTGTTCTTTAAACAGAGTTTGACTGTTTTTAACTACTTAACTAATGCTCTTATCTTTAATGTAGCTCATTTTAAAGTATTTTTTTGTATTTCATTCATTACTTATCTAGTATAATGGCACTTAGTGTGCCTCACCTTAAAATAGGGGCTTTTGCAGCAGCTTTTGCTTACAGCCATACCACCCTGTTCACGCCTGATCTCGTCTGATCTCAGAAGCTAAGCAGAGTTGGGCCTAGTTAGTACTTGGATGGGAGACTGCCTAGGAATACCAGGTGCTGTAAGTTTTTGAGTTTTTCACTACTTATCTAATACACTGGCCCTTAGTGTGGCCAAAGTTTGACCAGCTCTTTGCTTTCCCTTACTGCTTATTTAATTCAATTGCCTTTAAAGTAGCTGTTCTTTAAACAGAGTTTGACTGTTTTTAACTACCTAACTAATGCTCTTATCTTTAATGTAGCTCATTTTGAAGTATTTTTTTGTATTTCATTCATTACTTATCTAGTATAATGGCACTTAGTGTGCCTCACCTTAAAATAGGGCTTTTTGCAGCAGCTTTGCTTACGGCCATACCACCTGTTCACGCCTGATCTCGTCTGATCTCAGAAGCTAAGCAGAGTTGGGCCTAGTTAGTACTTGGATGGGAGACTGCCTAGGAATACCAGGTGCTGTAAGTTTTTGAGTTTTTCACTACTTATCTAATACACTGGCCCTTAGTGTGGCCAAAGTTTGACCAGCTCTTTGCTTTCCCTTACTGCTTATTTAATTCAATTGCCTTTAAAGTAGCTGTTCTTTAAACAGAGTTTGACTGTTTTTAACTACTTAACTAATGCTCTTATCTTTAATGTAGCTCATTTTGAAGTATTTTTTTTGTATTTCATTCATTACTTATCTAGTATAATGGCACTTAGTGTGCCTCACCTTAAAATAGGGGCTTTTTGCAGCAGCTTTAAGCTTACGGCCATACCACCTGTTCATGCCTGATCTCGTCTGATCTCAGAAGCTAAGCAGAGTTGGGCCTAGTTAGTACTTGGATGGGAGACTGCCTAGGAATACCAGGTGCTGTAAGTTTTTGAGTTTTTTCACTACTTATCTAATACACTGGCCCTTAGTGTGGCCAAAGTTTGACCAGCTCTTTGCTTTCCCTTACTGCTTATTTAATTCAATTGCCTTTAAAGTAGCTGTTCTTTAAACAGAGTTTGACTGTTTTTAACTACTTAACTAATGCTCTTATCTTTAATGTAGCTCATTTTGAAGTATTTTTTTGTATTTCATTCATTACTTATCTAGTATAATGGCACTTAGTGTGCCTCACCTTAAAATAGGGGGCTTTTTGCAGCAGCTTTTGCTTATGGCCATACCACCCTGTTCACGCCTGATCTCGTCTGATCTCAGAAGCTAAGCAGAGTTGGGCCTAGTTAGTACTTGGATGGGAGACTGCCTAGGAATACCAGGTGCTGTGAGTTTTTTCACTACTTATCTAATACACTGGCCCTTAGTGTGGCCAAAGTTTGACCAGCTCTTTGCTTTCCCTTACTGCTTATTTAATTCAATTGCCTTTAAAGTAGCTGTTCTTTAAACAGAGTTTGACTGTTTTTAACTACTTAACTAATGCTCTTATCTTTAATGTAGCTCATTTTGAAGTATTTTTTTGTATTTCATTCATTACTTATCTAGTATAATGGCACTTAGTGTGCCTCACCTTAAAATAGTGGGCTTTTGCAGCAGCTTTAAGCTTACGGCCATACCACCCTGTTCACGCCTGATCTCGTCTGATCTCAGAAGCTAAGCAGAGTTGGGCCTAGTTAGTACTTGGATGGGAGACTGCCTAGGAATACCAGGTGCTGTAAGTTTTGAGTTTTTCACTACTTATCTAATACACTGGCCCTTAGTGTGGCCAAAGTTTGACCAACTCTTTGCTTTCCCTTACTGCTTATTTAATTCAATTGCCTTTAAAGTAGCTGTTCTTTAAACAGAGTTTGACTGTTTTTAACTACTTAACTAATGCTCTTATCTTTAATGTAGCTCATTTTGAAGTATTTTTTTGTATTTCATTCATTACTTATCTAGTATAATGGCACTTAGTGTGCCTCACCTTAAAATAGGGGGCTTTTTGCAGCAGCTTTTGCTTATGGCCATACCACCCTGTTTACGCCTGATCTCGTCTGATCTCAGAAGCTAAGCAGAGTTGGGCCTAGTTAGTACTTGGATGAGAGACTGCCTAGGAATACCAGGTGCTGTAAGTTTTGAGTTTTTCACTACTTATCTAATACACTGGCCCTTAGTGTGGCCAAAAGTTTGACCAGCTCTTTGCTTTCCCTTACTGCTTATTTAATTCAATTGACTTTAAAGTAGCTGTTCTTTAAACAGAGTTTGACTGTTTTTAACTACTTAACTAATGCTCTTATCTTTAATGTAGCTCATTTTGAAGTATTTTTTTGTATTTCATTCATTACTTATCTAGTATAATGGCACTTAGTGTGCCTCACCTTAAAATAGTGGGCTTTTTGCAGCAGCTTTTAGCTTACGGCCATACCACCCTGTTCACGCCTGATCTCGTCTGATCTCAGAAGCTAAGCAGAGTTGGGCCTAGTTAGTACTTGGATGGGAGACTGCCTAGGAATACCAGGTGCTGTAAGTTTTTGAGTTTTCACTACTTATCTAATACACTGGCCCTTAGTGTGGCCAAAGTTTGACCAGCTCTTTGCTTTCCCTTACTGCTTATTTAATTCAATTGCCTTTAAAGTAGCTGTTCTTTAAACAGAGTTTGACTGTTTTTAACTACTTAACTAATGCTCTTATCTTTAATGTAGCTCATTTTGAAGTATTTTTTTGTATTTCATTCATTACTTATCTAGTATAATGGCACTTAGTGTACCTCACCTTAAAATAGGGGCTTTTGCAGCAGCTTTAAGCTTACGGCCATACCACCCTGTTCACGCCTGATCTCGTCTGATCTCAGAAGCTAAGCAGAGTTGGGCCTAGTTAGTACTTGGATGGGAGACTGCCTAGGAATACCAGGTGCTGTAAGTTTTGAGTTTTTTCACTACTTATCTAATACACTGGCCCTTAGTGTGGCCAAAGTTTGACCAGCTCTTTGCTTTCCCCTTACTGCTTATTTAATTCAATTGCCTTTAAAGTAGCTGTTCTTTAAACAGAGTTTGACTGTTTTTAACTACTTAACTAATGCTCTTATCTTTAATGTAGCTCATTTTGAAGTATTTTTTTTTGTATTTCATTCATTACTTATCTAGTATAATGGCACTTAGTGTGCCTCACCTTAAAATAGGGGGCTTTTGCAGCAGCTTTGCTTACGGCCATACCACCCTGTTCACGCCTGATCTCGTCTGATCTCAGAAGCTAAGCAGAGTTGGGCCTAGTTAGTACTTGGATGGGAGACTGCCTAGGAATACCAGGTGCTGTAAGTTTTTGAGTTTTTCACTACTTATCTAATACACTGGCCCATAGTGTGGCCAAAGTTTGACCAGCTCTTTGCTTTCCCTTACTGCTTATTTAATTCAATTGCCTTTAAAGTAGCTGTTCTTTAAACAGGAGTTTGACTGTTTTTAACTACTTAACTAATGCTCTTATCTTTAATGTAGCTCATTTTGAAGTATTTTTTTGTATTTCATTCATTACTTATCTAGTATAATGGCACTTAGTGTGCCTCACCTTAAAATAGGGGGCTTTTTGCAGCAGCTTTAAACACGGCCATACCACCCTGTTCACGCCTGATCTCGTCTGATCTCAGAAGCTAAGCAGAGTTGGGCCTAGTTAGTACTTGGATGGGAGACTGCCTAGGAATACCAGGTGCTGTAAGTTTTGAGTTTTTCACTACTTATCTAATACACTGGCCCTTAGTGTGGCCAAAGTTTGACCAGCTCTTTGCTTTCCCTTACTGCTTATTTAATTCAATTGCCTTTAAAGTAGCTGTTCTTTAAACAGAGTTTGACTGTTTTTAACTACTTAACTAATGCTCTTATCTTTAATGTAGCTCATTTTGAAGTATTTTTGTATTTCATTCATTACTTATCTAGTATAATGGCACTTAGTGTGCCTCACCTTAAAATAGGGGCTTTTGCAGCAGCTTTAAAGCTTACGGCCATACCACCCTGTTCACGCCTGATCTCGTCTGATCTCAGAAGCTAAGCAGAGTTGGGCCTAGTTAGTACTTGGATGGGAGACTGCCTAGGAATACCAGGTGCTGTAAGTTTTGAGTTTTTCACTACTTATCAAATACACTGGCCCTTAGTGTGGCCAAAAGTTTGACCAGCTCTTTGCTTTCCCTTACTGCTTATTTAATTCAATTGCCTTTAAAGTAGCTGTTCTTTAAACAGAGTTTGACTGTTTTTAACTACTTAACTAATGCTCTTATCTTTAATGTAGCTCATTTTGAAGTATTTTTTTGTATTTCATTCATTACTTATCTAGTATAATGGCACTTAGTGTACCTCACCTTAAAATAGGGGGCTTTTTGCAGCAGCTTTAGCTTATGGCCATACCACCCTGTTCACGCCTGATCTCGTCTGATCTCAGAAGCTAAGCAGAGTTGGGCCTAGTTAGTACTTGGATGGGAGACTGCCTAGGAATACCAGGTGCTGTAAGTTTTTGAGTTTTTCACTGCTTATCTAATACACTGGCCCTTAGTGTGGCCAAAGTTTGACCAGCTCTTTGCTTTCCCTTACTGCTTATTTAATTCAATTGCCTTTAAAGTAGCTGTTCTTTAAACAGAGTTTGACTGTTTTTAACTACTTAACTAATGCTCTTATCTTTAATGTAGCTCATTTTGAAGTATTTTTTTGTATTTCATTCATTACTTATCTAGTATAATGGCACTTAGTGTGCCTCACCTTAAAATAGTGGGCTTTTTGCAGCAGCTTTTAGCTTACGGCCATACCACCCTGTTCACGCCTGATCTCGTCTGATCTCAGAAGCTAAGCAGAGTTGGGCCTAGTTAGTACTTGGATGGGAGACTGCCTAGAAATACCAGGTGCTGTAAGTTTTTGAGTTTTTCACTACTTATCTAATACACTGGCCCTTAGTGTGGCCAAAGTTTGACCAGCTCTTTGCTTTCCCTTACTGCTTATTTAATTCAATTGCCTTTAAAGTAGCTGTTCTTTAAACAGAGTTTGACTGTTTTTAACTACTTAACTAATGCTCTTATCTTTAATGTAGCTCATTTTGAAGTATTTTTTTGTATTTCATTCATTACTTATCTAGTATAATGGCACTTAGTGTGCCTCACCTTAAAATAGGGGCTTTTTGCAGCAGCTTTGCTTTATGGCCATACCACCCTGTTCACGCCTGATCTCGTCTGATCTCAGAAGCTAAGCAGAGTTGGGCCTAGTTAGTACTTGGATGGGAGACTGCCTAGGAATACCAGGTGCTGTAAGTTTTTGAGTTTTTCACTACTTATCTAATACACTGGCCCTTAGTTTGGCCAAAGTTTGACCAGCTCTTTGCTTTCCCTTACTGCTTATTTAATTCAATTGCCTTTAAAGTAGCTGTTCTTTAAACAGAGTTTGACTGTTTTTAACTACTTAACTAATGCTCTTATCTTTAATGTAGCTCATTTTGAAGTATTTTTTTGTATTTCATTCATTACTTATCTAGTATAATGGCACTTAGTGTGCCTCACCTTATAATAGGGGCTTTTTGCAGCAGCTTTAGCTTACGGCCATACCACCCTGTTCACGCCTGATCTCGTCTGATCTCAGAAGCTAAAGCAGAGTTGGGCCTAGTTAGTACTTGGATGGGAGACTGCCTAGAAATACCAGGTGCTGTAAGTTTTTGAGTTTTTCACTACTTATCTAATACACTGGCCCTTAGTGTGGCCAAAGTTTGACCAGCTCTTTGCTTTCCCTTACTGCTTATTTAATTCAATTGCCTTTAAAGTAGCTGTTCTTTAAACAGAGTTTGACTGTTTTAACTACTTAACTAATGCTCTTATCTTTAATGTAGCTCATTTTTAAAGTATTTTTTGTATTTCATTCATTACTTATCTAGTATAATGGCACTTAGTGTGCCTCACCTTAAAATAGGGGGCTTTTGCAGCAGCTTTGCTTCGGCCATACCACCCTGTTCACGCCTGATCTCGTCTGATCTCAGAAGCTAAGCAGAGTTGGGCCTAGTTAGTACTTGGATGGGAGACTGCCTAGGAATACCAGGTGCTGTAAGTTTTTGAGTTTTTCACTACTTATCTAATACACTGGCCCTTAGTGTGGCCAAAGTTTGACCAGCTCTTTGCTTTCCCTTACTGCTTATTTAATTCAATTGCCTTTAAAGTAGCTGTTCTTTAAACAGAGTTTGACTGTTTTTAACTACTTAACTAATGCTCTTATCTTTAATGTAGCTCATTTTGAAGTATTTTTTTGTATTTCATTCATTACTTATCTAGTATAATGGCACTTAGTGTGCCTCACCTTAAAATAGGGGCTTTTTGCAGCAGCTTTAGCTTACGGCCATACCACCTGTTCACGCCTGATCTCGTCTGATCTCAGAAGCTAAGCAGAGTTGGGCCTAGTTAGTACTTGGATGGGAGACTGCCTAGGAATACCAGGTGCTGTAAGTTTTTGAGTTTTTTCACTACTTATCTAATACACTGGCCCTTGAGTGTGGCCAAAGTTTGACCAGCTCTTTGCTTTCCCTTACTGCTTATTTAATTCAATTGCCTTTAAAGTAGCTGTTCTTTAAACAGAGTTTGACTGTTTTTAACTACTTAACTAATGCTCTTATCTTTAATGTAGCTCATTTTTGAAGTTTTTTTGTATTTCATTCATTACTTATCTAGTATAATGGCACTTAGTGTGCCTCACCTTAAAATAGGGGCTTTTTGCAGCAGCTTTAAGCTTACGGCCATACCACCCTGTTCACGCCTGATCTCGTCTGATCTCAGAAGCTAAGCAGAGTTGGGCCTAGTTAGTACTTGGATGGGAGACTGCCTAGGAATACCAGGTGCTGTAAGTTTTGAGTTTTTCACTACTTATCTAATACACTGGCCCTTAGTGTGGCCAAAGTTTGACCAGCTCTTTGCTTTCCCTTACTGCTTATTTAATTCAATTGCCTTTAAAGTAGCTGTTCTTTAAACAGAGTTTGACTGTTTTTAACTACTTAACTAATGCTCTTATCTTTAATGTAGCTCATTTTGAAGTATTTTTTTGTATTTCATTCATTACTTATCTAGTATAATGGCACTTAGTGTGCCTCACCTTAAAATAGGGGCTTTTTGCAGCAGCTTTCGCTTCAGCCATACCACCCTGTTCACGCCTGATCTCGTCTGATCTCAGAAGCTAAGCAGAGTTGGGCCTAGTTAGTATTCGGATGGGAGACTGCCTAGGAATACCAGGTGCTGTAAGTTTTGAGTTTTTCACTACTTATCTAATACACTGGCCCTTAGTGTGGCCAAAGTTTGACCAGCTCTTTGCTTTCCCTTACTGCTTATTTAATTCAATTGCCTTTAAAGTAGCTGTTCTTTAAACAGAGTTTGACTGTTTTTAACTACTTAACTAATGCTCTTATCTTTAATGTAGCTCATTTTGAAAGTATTTTTGTATTTCATTCATTACTTATCTAGTATAATGGCACTTAGTGTGCCTCACCTTAAAATAGGGGCTTTTTGCAGCAGCTTTAGCTTATGGCCATACCACCCTGTTCACACCTGATCTCGTCTGATCTCAGAAGCTAAGCAGAGTTGTGCCTAGTTAGTACTTGGATGGGAGACTGCCTAGGAATACCAGGTGCTGTAAGTTTTTGAGTTTTTCACTACTTATCTAATACACTGGCCCTTAGTGTGGCCAAAGTTTGACCAGCTCTTTGCTTTCCCTTACTGCCTATTTAATTCAATTGCCTTTAAAGTAGCTGTTCTTTAAACAGAGTTTGACTGTTTTTAACTACTTAACTAATGCTCTTATCTTTAATGTAGCTCATTTTGAAGTATTTTTTTGTATTTCATTCATTACTTATCTAGTATAATGGCACTTAGTGTGCCTCACCTTAAAATAGGGGGCTTTTTGCAGCAGCTTTCGCTTACGGCCATACCACCCTGTTCATGCCTGATCTCGTCTGATCTCAGAAGCTAAGCAGAGTTGGGCCTAGTTAGTACTTGGATGGGAGACTGCCTAGGAATACCAGGTGCTGTAAGTTTTGAGTTTTTCACTACTTATCTAATACACTGGCCCTTAGTGTGGCCAACGTTTGACCAGCTCTTTGCTTTCCCTTACTGCTTATTTAATTCAATTGCCTTTAAAGTAGCTGTTCTTTAAACAGAGTTTGACTGTTTTTAACTACTTAACTAATGCTCTTATCTTTAATGTAGCTCATTTTGAAGTATTTTTTTGTATTTCATTCATTACTTATCTAGTATAATGGCACTTAGTGTGCCTCACCTTAAAATAGGGGCTTTTGCAGCAGCTTTAGCTTACGGCCATCCCACCCTGTTCACGCCTGATCTCGTCTGATCTCAGAAGCTAAGCAGAGTTGGGCCTAGTTAGTACTTGGATGGGAGACTGCCTAGGAATACCAGGTGCTGTAAGTTTTGAGTTTTTCACTACTTATCTAATACACTGGCCCTTAGTGTGGCCAAAGTTTGACCAGCTCTTTGCTTTCCCTTACTGCTTATTTAATTCAATTGCCTTTAAAGTAGCTGTTCTTTAAACAGAGTTTGACTGTTTTTAACTACTTAACTAATGCTCTTATCTTTAATGTAGCTCATTTTGAAGTATTTTTTGTATTTCATTCATTACTTATCTAGTATAATGGCACTTAGTGTGCCTCACCTTAAAATAGGGGCTTTTGCAGCAGCTTTTCGCTTACGGCCATCCCACCCTGTTCACGCCTGATCTCGTCTGATCTCAGAAGCTAAGCAGAGTTGGGCCTAGTTAGTACTTGGATGGGAGACTGCCTAGGAATACCAGGTGCTGTAAGTTTTGAGTTTTTCACTACTTATCTAATACACTGGCCCTTAGTGTGGCCAAAGTTTGACCAGCTCTTTGCTTTCCCTTACTGCTTATTTAATTCAATTGCCTTTAAAGTAGCTGTTCTTTAAACAGAGTTTGACTGTTTTTAACTACTTAACTAATGCTCTTATCTTTAATGTAGCTCATTTTGAAGTATTTTTTTGTATTTCATTCATTACTTATCTAGTATAATGGCACTTAGTGTGCCTCACCTTAAAATAGGGGCTTTTTGCAGCAGCTTTAAGCTTTACGGCCATCCCACCCTGTTCACGCCTGATCTCGTCTGATCTCAGAAGCTAAGCAGAGTTGGGCCTAGTTAGTACTTGGATGGGAGACTGCCTAGGAATACCAGGTGCTGTAAGTTTTGAGTTTTTCACTACTTATCTAATACACTGGCCCTTAGTGTGGCCAAAGTTTGACCAGCTCTTTGCTTTCCCTTACTGCTTATTTAATTCAATTGCCTTTAAAGTAGCTGTTCTTTAAACAGAGTTTGACTGTTTTAACTACTTAACTAATGCTCTTATCTTTAATGTAGCTCATTTTGAAGTATTTTTGTATTTCATTCATTACTTATCTAGTATAATGGCACTTAGTGTGCCTCACCTTAAAATAGGGGCTTTTTGCAGCAGCTTTAGCTTACGCCCATACCACCCTGTTCACGCTTTATCTCGTCTGATCTCAGAAGCTAAGCAGAGTTGGGCCTAGTTAGTACTTGGATGGGAGACTGCCTAGGAATACCAGGTGCTGTAAGTTTTGAGTTTTTCACTACTCATCTAATACACTGGCCCTTAGTGTGGCCAAAGTTTGACCAGCTCTTTGCTCTTCCCTTACTGCTTATTTAATTCAATTGCCTTTAAAGTAGCTGTTCTTTAAACAGAGTTTGACTGTTTTTAACTACTTAACTAATGCTCTTATCTTTAATGTAGCTCATTTTGAAGTATTTTTTTGTATTTCATTCATTACTTATCTAGTATAATGGCACTTAGTGTGCCTCACCTTAAAATAGGGGGCTTTTTGCAGCAGCTTTAGCTTACGGCCATACCACCCTGTTCATGCCTGATCTCGTCTGATCTCAGAAGCTAAGCAGAGTTGGGCCTAGTTAGTACTTGGATGGGAGACTGCCTAGGAATACCAGGTGCTGTAAGTTATTGAGTTTTTCCACTACTTATCTAATACACTGGCCCTTAGTGTGGCCAAAGTTTGACCAGCTCTTTGCTTTCCCTTACTGCTTATTTAATTCAATTGCCTTTAAAGTAGCTGTTCTTTAAACAGAGTTTGACTGTTTTTAACTACTTAACTAATGCTCTTATCTTTAATGTAGCTCATTTTGAAGTATTTTTTGTATTTCATTCATTACTTATCTAGTATAATGGCACTTAGTGTGCCTCACCTTAAAATAGGGGGCTTTTGCAGCAGCTTTAGCACGACCATACCACCTGAGCGCCCTCTTGTGGAATTCAGGAAGTGAGTGAGTCAGTGGCGAGAACAGGTGGAGATTGATTGTTTGGAAGAGCTTGGAACTCTTTATTGTTGGAAAACTACGTCAAATAAGCAGGGATTTTTCTTTGAACGGTTGTTTTAATCCCCAGGCAGCTCTTGCTGTTTGGGGATAAATATTTCTGTTTCTGAGAAGGTGGAAAATGCAGAAAAAGAACATGGAGAAGGAAAACAGATTGGACAAGAGGAATTTGAAGGAGACAGTCAGCGATGGCGAACAAAAGTAAGAGGAATTATGACAAGCATCTAACTGTACACGTGGTGATAGATGGAGATGACAGAATTACTATGATGGAATTGTTGAAGAAAGTAAAAAGAAGAATGTGGAGTGGTTATTGGATGCAGATATAAAACGCCAAGAGAATATGAGCTGACTATGCAGGAGGAGAAAGGAAAGGAGAAATTACTGGATGGACTAAATATAAAAAAGAGCAGAGTCATGGCAAGAGAAATAAGCAGCACAGAGTTGGTGGTTTCGTTCCTGGGTCTGCCCACATATATCCAGGACGATGAAATATTGAAAAAGCTGACGGAATGGGGAGTGATGGCGGTTTCAAGAATTAAAAGGAGAATGTGGCCAGGAACTGATATCGCGGATGGAACAAGATTTTTGAAAGTTAAGTTCACAGACACTGTCAAATCGTTGCCATATTCTACAAAGTTTGACACAGTGGGAGGTGCTGAGCACTTTCGAGTAATACATGACAGACAGGTGAAAGTGTGTCGTTTGTGCATTCAGCCTGGGCATGTTGTGAGAGACTGCCCGAGCTTCAAGTGTTTCAGGTGTGCCAAACAAGGACATTATGCACGGGAATGTAATGAAGGGATCTGCGACGTGTGCAAGATGGGAACTGGATTTTGTGTGTGCGAGAAACTGTGGTGGAGATTGAAGAGAGAGGAAGTGATGGGAAGTGGACGGATCTGTATATGAGTGGAAGAGGAAGAGGAAGAGGAGAATGAGGAGGGGAAGATTCTGTGGCCGTGGAGGAGGTGAGAAGGAACAACGGGAGCAGAAAGAAGACACAGCAGAACAGAGAGGCTCTGGGAGGAGACCTGTTCAAGGGCGTGATCTCGGGTCAGAGAGAGAGAGAGAGAAGAGAAAGGATCGAGGACTGAAGAAGAGAGGAAGACAGCAAAAAGTGGTATTGCTGAGAGCCAAGAAGGTAGTAATGCCAAAAGTCAAGGCATGGCGTTTCAGGTGAGGAGAAGGTCAGTGGAGAAGGGGAAAGAATGTGGTGCAAGAGACTCCGGAATCAAATGGAGGAGAGGAAATGGACACATGTGAGGAGAAGATCATGCAGAGGAAAAGAAAGAAGAAAGAGATGGAGTATAGGGGAAAAAGTAGACTTTGAGTATATTTAAATGTGCTATAGAACCCTTTTAACTGCAATATTCGCTATGTGGGGCACAATGAACATTGCATGCTTAAATAGTAATGGACTAAGAGAATCAAAAAAGGTTGAGAAGGTGATTGGTATGTTGAAAGCAGATATAATCTGTTTACAAGAGACACATTGGACAGAGGATATTATGGAAAATATTAAAAAATTATGGGAAGAAGATATTTTAGTTAATCATGGGACTCAAAAAGCATGTGGTGTTGCAATTTTGATAAAAAGAGAAAAACTGAAATGTGTAAAGCAAATATATAAAGATGATAAGGGGAGATTGTTAGTTATAGAATTTGTGTTTTGTAATGAATTGTTTAGATTGATAAATATATATGCACCAAATGTAGAAGCTGAAAGAAAGGAACTTTTTAAAGAAACAAAGCCATTATGTAAAGGTAAATGTATAGTGGTTGGAGATTTCAATGTGTGGTGCACAAGATTAGATGCTTCAAGCACTGCTAATTTCAAATCGGATGTGTCTAGGAAATATCTAAATGAGTGGATGCAAAGTGATGAAATGGTAGATGTTTGAGAGAAGAAAACCCATTTGAGAGAAAGTTTTCTAGAAGACAAATGGTAATGGGAAGCTTAAAACAAAGCAGGATAGATTTGTGTTTAGTTAAAAGAGAAATATTAAATTATGTTAAAAATGTGAAATATAGTTTATAAGTGATCATGCAGCTATAAAAGTAAAGATAGGTATAAATCTGGGAGAAAGAGGAGGGGAGTGTGGTGTTTGAATTCATCTATATTAACTGAAGAGGCTTACAAGGAAAATATCAGAAAATGTATAAGTTATGAAATGGAAAACCCTTTGTTTGATGAAAATGTGTGTGAGTGGTGGGAAGGAATGAAAGAAAAATTAAAAGAAGAAGCATTAGGTATTCAAAGCAAAGGGACTTTATGAGGGAAAGTAGAATAGAAGCACTGAAAAAGGCGTTGGAGAAAGAAGCAAAAAAATAGAAAGTAATCCTGAGTACGGCAAAGAATGTTATCGTCAGATAAAAACAGAAATGGATGAGTATGAAATAGAAAAAAGTGAGGTGCAAAATAAGGAGTAGAGCACAGTATGCGGTTGAGGGAGAGAGGAGTACAAAGTTCTTTCTGAATTTAGAAAAAGAAAGCAGAAGAGGAATCATATTATGGAACTGGAGGATGGAAACGGTGTAAAGATAACTGATTATGTGGAAATAATAGGAGTGGTGGAGGCATTTTATGCGGGATTGTTTAAGAAAGAAGGTGTAAAACAAGAGTGAGTAGATGAAGTTTTAGACACGTTGAGTGCCAAGTTAAAAGAGGGCGATAAAAATATGTGTGATAGAGAAATAAGCATAGAAGAAATAAAAGAAGCAATAAAACAAACAAAACCAAATAAAAGCCCAGGATCGGATGGGTTAACACACGAGTTTTACAAGACGTTCATCGAGGTTTTAGCGCCCATTTTATGGAAGCTATATAAAACTATGGAAGAGAGAGAGCGGAAGTGCCAGAATCATTGACTTTAGGGGTAATCACTATCTTGTATAAAAATAAAGGTAGTCGGCTTAAGTTGGAAAATTACAGGCCTTTGAGCCTTTTAAATACAGATTATAAGATATTGACAAAAGTATTGGCAAATAGAATAAAAGAGATAGTGGGGAGTATAATATCACCAAGTCAAGCATATAGTATACCAGGAAGGGATATTTCAGATACAGTGTGCACAATAAGAGATGTTGTGGACAAAATGGGAAAAGGATGGGGAGGGGTTTGATTTTATGTATGGATTTAAATAAGGCATTTGATAGGGTAGAGCACAGTTTTATAGAGCAAGTAATGAGAAGATTTGGTTTTGGGGAGAGGATTTTAAGATGGATAAAGTTATTGTATAGTAATTCAAAAAGTTGTGTAAAGATTAATGGTGTTTTAACAGACTCATTTCCTATAGAGAGGTCAGTTAGGCAGGGATGTCCGTTGTCGGCATTGCTGTATTCGATAACGGCTGATCCTTTGGCAACATTAGTTAAAAAAGATAAGGAAATAAAAGGAATCCAAATTCCATATGGGGGAATGAGCACAATTCATCAGTATGCAGATGACACAACATTTACAGTCAAAGATAGAGAGAGTATAAATAGGGTAATGAAACATATGGAAACATACGGTAAAGCATCAGGTGCTAAAATAAATGTTGATAAATCAGAAATAATGAGTGTAGGTGGAATAGATATAGAAGGACAAGATATTCCTTTTAAAGTAGCGAAAGAATATATAAAGATTCTAGGTGTGAATATAGGAGTAAATGCAAAAGAGGCGAGAGATGCTACATGGACTGGGATTTTAAATAAAATAAAACAGGTTTTACAGTTTTGGAGATTAAGAGATTTAAGATTAAGAGGAAAGGTAATTGTAGTTAATTCACTATTGCTTGTTAAATGCAATTATGTGATGAGAGTAATTGATCTACCGGATTGGGTGTTGAATGAAATGAGGAGGTTGTGAACACATTTTTGTGGAAGGGGAAAGGAGTGAAAATATCAACAAAAACATTAATAGCAGATTACAAGGAGGGTGGATTGAGGCTGATTGATTTAGATGTAAAAGGAAAGCAGTAAGAGTGAAAACAATAGAGAAGTACTTGTATGATAAAGTGGAATATGGATGGAAGGGTTTTATGAGAGATTTTCTGGACAAAAGTAGTGGTTGTGGAGAAGAAGGGATATTCATGGCCTTAAAGAAGCCAATGATTGAAGATATGCCACTGTTTTATAAAGAAGTATTGAGTGCATGGTCTGAGTTTTTAGTGAATGTGGAGTACGAGTGTGAAAATATAAATCAAATACACAAGCAGCCAATATTTTTGAACCCAAAGATACGGATGAAAGGGAAAATGTTTTATAATAGACTGTACATGAAAGCAGGAGTAAGACAGGTAAAGGATATGGCTTATGAATATGTGAAAGGTTTTTACCAAATAGAGCTATTTATGATTATGTGGTAGAGTGGGATGAGGAAACTGAAAAATCAAAAGTGGACTCTGTATGTGAAAACATTAAAATAAGTTTGCCCTGGAGCTGGGTAGAAGGGATTGAGAGAGAAACAGTTAAACCGGGAAATTGGGAATGCCAGAAATGTTTTATGTTGAAAATGGTGAAAAGAAACCTTTGGCTGATATAAATACTAAGCTGATATATAGAATATTCCTGAAAAGGAAATTAAATTGCCTGCATCAGAAGCAGTTTGGCCAAAACTGTTCCCAGGATTTAACGTTAAAACAATATGGAAGAATTTAAGTGTGAAATATAATGGACTGGACTGTGAAAATTTAGACTTCAAATTAAGACATAATAGAATATATACAAAGGTGGTAATTCATCAAATAAATAAAAATATGAACAGAGAATGTGATGTATGTAAGATTGACCGGAAACTTTGATGCATATCTTTTTGAATGCAAAGAGCTTGATGTGTTTCATGAAAAATTGAAAAATGTGGTAAAGGAGGAATGGGAAAAGATGTAACAGGAAATGAATGGAAAAAATTGTTTTTATTTGGTGAATGTATGAATTATAAGGATAAGAAGGTTAATTTGTGTAACTTTATTTTAAGTCATGCAAGGTATGCAATATGGGCGAGGAGGAATTTGGCATATTATGAAGGGAAAAAAAGTGGACGTAGCTGTGATGTTCAGGACTGTTGTGGAAAAAGTATTTATCTAATGTGGAAATATCTGAGCAAAGATGTTTTTGAAAAAGCTTTTATTAATGGATGTAGACTTATATCTGTGGATGACAAAGGAGGACTGAGTTTAAATTTCTAAAGATGGAGAATTATATTTGTAATGTTAAATAACATAGGATGATTATATGTGTGGAAATGTTTGGTGATGTGACAATTTGAATGAAGGATTTTGCGTTTATGTATTGTATGGATGGCTATGTCATACTGTGTGAATGAGCTGTATTGATTTGATACTTTTGATAATAAAAAAAAAAACTCACGCCTGATCTCGTCTGATCTCAGAAGCTAAGCAGAGTTGGGCCTAGTTAGTACTTGGATGGGAGACTGCCTAGGAATACCAGGTGCTGTAAGTTTTTGAGTTTTTTCACTACTCATCTAATACACTGGCCCTTAGTGTGGCCAAAGTTTGACCAGCTCTTTGCTTTCCCTTACTGCTTATTTAATTCAATTGCCTTTAAAGTAGCTGTTCTTTAAACAGAGTTTGACTGTTTTTAACTACTTAACTAATGCTCTTATCTTTAATGTAGCTCATTTTGAAGTATTTTTTGTATTTCATTCATTACTTATCTAGTATAATGGCACTTAGTGTGCCTCACCTTAAAATAGGGGCTTTTTGCAGCAGCTTTCGCTTACGGCCATACCACCCTGTTCACGCCTGATCTCGTCTGATCTCAGAAGCTAAGCAGAGTTGGGCCTAGTTAGTACTTGGATGGGAGACTGCCTAGGAATACCAGGTGCTGTAAGTTTTTGAGTTTTTCACTACTTATCTAATACACTGGCCCTTAGTGTGGCCAAAGTTTGACCAGCTCTTTGCTTTCCCTTACTGCTTATTTAATTCAATTGCCTTTAAAGTAGCTGTTCTTTAAACAGAGTTTGACTGTTTTTAACTACTTAACTAATGCTCTTATCTTTAATGTAGCTCATTTTGAAGTATTTTTTTGTATTTCATTCATTACTTATCTAGTATAATGGCACTTAGTGTGCCTCACCTTAAAATAGGGGGCTTTTGCAGCAGCTTTTCGCTTACAGCCATCCCACCCTCTTCACGCCTGATCTCGTCTAATCTCAGAAGCTAAGCAGAGTTGGGCCTAGTTAGTACTTGGATGGGAGACTGCCTAGGAATACCAGGTGCTGTAAGTTTTTGAGTTTTTCACTACTTATCTAATACACTGGCCCTTAGTGTGGCCAAAGTTTGACCAGCTCTTTGCTTTCCCTTACTGCTTATTTAATTCAATTGCCTTTAAAGTAGCTGTTCTTTAAACATAGTTTGACTGTTTTTAACTACTTAACTAATGCTCTTATCTTTAATGTAGCTCATTTTGAAGTATTTTTTTGTATTTCATTCATTACTTATCTAGTATAATGGCACTTAGTGTGCCTCACCTTAAAATAGGGGGCTTTTGCAGCAGCTTTAAAACACGGCCATACCACCCTGTTCACGCCTGATCTCGTCTGATCTCAGAAGCTAAGCAGAGTTGGGCCTAGTTAGTACTTGGATGGGAGACTGCCTAGGAATACCAGGTGCTGTAAGTTTTTGAGTTTTTTCACTACTCATCTAATACACTGGCCCTTAGTGTGGCCAAAGTTTGACCAGCTCTTTGCTTTCCCTTACTGCTTATTTAATTCAATTGCCTTTAAAGTAGCTGTTCTTTAAACAGAGTTTGACTGTTTTTAACTACTTAACTAATGCTCTTATCTTTAATGTAGCTCATTTTGAAGTATTTTTTGTATTTCATTCATTACTTATCTAGTATAATGGCACTTAGTGTGCCTCACCTTAAAATAGGGGGTTTTTGCAGCAGCTTTTAGCACGGCCATCCCACCCTGTTCACGCCTGATCTCGTGTGATCTCAGAAGCTAAGCAGAGTTGGGCCTAGTTAGTACTTGGATGGGAGACTGACTAGGAATACCAGGTGCTGTAAGTTTTTGAGTTTTTCACTACTTATCTAATACACTGGCCCTTAGTGTGGCCAAAGTTTGACCAGCTCTTTGCTTTCCCTTACTGCTTATTTAATTCAATTGCCTTTAAAGTAGCTGTTCTTTAAACAGAGAGTTTGACTGTTTTTAACTACTTAACTAATGCTCTTATCTTTAATGTAGCTCATTTTGAAGTATTTTTTTGTATTTCATTCATTACTTATCTAGTATAATGGCACTTAGTGTGCCTCACCTTAAAATAGGGGCTTTTTGCACCAGCATTCGCTTACAGCCATCCCACCCTCTTTCACGCCTGATCTCGTCTAATCTCAGAAGCTAAGCAGAGTTGGGCCTAGTTAGTACTTGGATGGGAGACTGCCTAGGAATACCAGGTGCTGTAAGTTTTGAGTTTTTTCACTACTTATCTAATACACTGGCCCTTAGTGTGGCCAAAGTTTGACCAGCTCTTTGCTTTCCCTTACTGCTTATTTAATTCAATTGCCTTTAAAGTAGCTGTTCTTTAAACATAGTTTGACTGTTTTTAACTACTTAACTAATGCTCTTATCTTTAATGTAGCTCATTTTGAAGTTTTTTTGTATTTCATTCATTACTTATCTAGTATAATGGCACTTAGTGTGCCTCACCTTAAAATAGGGGCTTTTTGCAGCAGCTTTAAACACGGCCATCCCACCCTCTTCACGCCTGATCTCGTGTGATCTCAGAAGCTAAGCAGAGTTGGGCCTAGTTAGTACTTGGATGGGAGACTGACTAGGAATACCAGGTGCTGTAAGTTTTTGAGTTTTTCACTACTTATCTAATACACTGGCCCTTAGTGTGGCCAAAGTTTGACCAGCTCTTTGCTTTCCCTTACTGATTATTTAATTCAATTGCCTTTAAAGTAGCTGTTCTTTAAACAGAGTTTGACTGTTTTTAACTACTTAACTAATGCTCTTATCTTTAATGTAGCTCATTTTGAAGTATTTTTTTGTATTTCATTCATTACTTATCTAGTATAATGGCACTTAGTGTGCCTCACCTTAAAATAGGGGCTTTTTGCAGCAGCTTTAGCTTACGGCCATACCACCCTGTTCACGCCTGATCTCGTCTGATCTCAGAAGCTAAGCAGAGTTGGGCCTAGTTAGTACTTGGATGGGAGACTGCCTAGGAAGACCAGGTGCTGTTAGTTTTGAGTTTTTCACTACTTATCTAATACACTGGCCCTTAGTGTGGCCAAAGTTTGACCAGCTCTTTGCTTTCCCTTACTGCTTATTTAATTCAATTGCCTTTAAAGTATCTGTTCTTTAAACAGAGTTTGACTGTTTTTAACTACTTAACTAATGCTCTTATCTTTAATGTAGCTCATTTTGAAGTATATTTTTGTATTTCATTCATTACTTATCTAGTATAATGGCACTTAGTGTGCCTCACCTTAAAATAGGGGTTTTTGCAGCAGCTTTCGCACTTACGGCCATACCACCCTGTTCACGCCTGATCTCGACTGATCTCAGAAGCTAAGCAGAGTTGGGCCTAGTTAGTACTTGGATGGGAGACTGCCTAGGAATACCAGGTGCTGTAAGTTTTTGAGTTTTTCACTACTTATCTAATACACTGGCCCTTAGTGTGGCCAAAGTTTGACCAGCTCTTTGCTTTCCTTACTGCTTATTTAATTCAATTGCCTTTAAAGTAGCTGTTCTTTAAACAGAGTTTGACTGTTTTTAACTACTTAACTAATGCTCTTATCTTTAATGTAGCTCATTTTGAAGTATTTTTTGTATTTCATTCATTACTTATCTAGTATAATGGCACTTAGTGTGCCTCACCTTAAAATAGGGGCTTTTTGCAGCAGCTTTAGCTTACGGCCATACCACCCTGTTCACGCCTGATCTCGTCTGATCTCAGAAGCTAAGCAGAGTTGGGCCTAGTTAGTACTTGGATGGGAGACTGCCTAGGAAGACCAGGTGCTGTTAGTTTTTGAGTTTTTCACTACTTATCTAATACACTGGCCCTTAGTGTGGCCAAAGTTTGACCAGCTCTTTGCTTTCCCTTACTGCTTATTTAATTCAATTGCCTTTAAAGTATCTGTTCTTTAAACAGAGTTTGACTGTTTTTAACTACTTAACTAATGCTCTTATCTTTAATGTAGCTCATTTTGAAGTATTTTTGTATTTCATTCATTACTTATCTAGTATAATGGCACTTAGTGTGCCTCACCTTAAAATAGGGGCTTTTTGCAGCAGCTTTTCGCTTTGGCCATCCCACCCTGTTCACGCCTGATCTCGTCTGATCTCAGAAGCTAAGCAGAGTTGGGCCTAGTTAGTACTTGGATGGGAGACTGCCTAGGAATACCAGGTGCTGTAAGTTTTTGAGTTTTTCACTACTTATCTAATACACTGGCCCTTAGTGTGGCCAAAGTTTGACCAGCTCTTTGCTTTCCCTTACTGCTTATTTAATTCAATTGCCTTTAAAGTAGCTGTTCTTTAAACAGAGTTTGACTGTTTTTAACTACTTAACTAATGCTCTTATCTTTAATGTAGCTCATTTTGAAGTTTTTTTGTATTTCATTCATTACTTATCTAGTATAATGGCACTTAGTGTGCCTCACCTTAAAATAGGGGCTTTTTGCAGCAGCTTTAGCTTCACGGCCATCCCACCCTCTTCACGCCTGATCTCGTCTGATCTCAGAAGCTAAGCAGAGTTGGGCCTAGTTAGTACTTGGATGGGAGACTGCCTAGGAATACCAGGTGCTGTAAGTTTTGAGTTTTTTCACTACTTATCTAATACACTGGCCCTTAGTGTGGCCAAAGTTTGACCAGCTCTTTGCTTTCCCTTACTGCTTATTTAATTCAATTGCCTTTAAAGTAGCTGTTCTTTAAACAGAGTTTGACTGTTTTTAACTACTTAACTAATGCTCTTATCTTTAATGTAGCTCATTTTGAAGTATTTTTTGTATTTCATTCATTACTTATCTAGTATAATGGCACTTAGTGTGCCTCACCTTAAAATAGGGGGCTTTTGCAGCAGCTTTAGCTTACGGCCATACCACCCTCTTCACGCCTGATCTCGTCTGATCTCAGAAGCTAAGCAGAGTTGGGCCTAGTTAGTACTTGGATGGGAGACTGCCTAGGAATACCGGGTGCTGTAAGTTTTGAGTTTTTTCACTACTTATCTAATACACTGGCCCTTAGTGTGGCCAAAGTTTGACCAGCTCTTTGCTTTCCCTTACTGCTTATTTAATTCAATTGCCTTTAAAGTAGCTGTTCTTTAAACAGAGTTTGACTGTTTTTAACTACTTAACTAATGCTCTTATCTTTAATGTAGCTCATTTTGAAGTATTTTTTTGTATTTTATTCATTACTTATCTAGTATAATGGCACTTAGTGTGCCTCACCTTAAAATAGGGGCTTTTTGCAGCAGCTTTAAGCCACGGCCATACCACCCTGTTCACGCCTGATCTAGTCTGATCTCAAAAGCTAAGCAGAGTTGGGCCTAGTTAGTACTTGGATGGGAGACTGCCTAGGAATACCAGGTGCTGTAAGTTTTGAGTTTTTTCATTACTTATTTAATACACTGGCCCTTAGTGTGGCCAAAGTTTGAAAAGCTCTTTGCTTTCCCTTACTGCTTTTTAATTCAATTGCCTTTAAAGTAACTGTTCTTTAAACAAAGTTTGACTGTTTTTAACTACTTAACTAATGCTCTTATCTTTAATGTAGCTCATTTTGAAGTATTTTTTTGTATTTCATTCATTACTTATCTAGTATAATGGCACTTAGTGTGCCTCACCTTAAAATAGGGGCTTTTTGCAGCAGCTTTAGCTTACGGCCATACCACCCTGTTCACGACTGATCTCAGAAGCTAAGCAGAGTTGGGCCTAGTTAGTACTTGGATGGGAGACTGCCTAGGAATACCAGGTGCTGTAAGTTTTTGAGTTTTTCACTACTTATCTAATACACTGGCCCTTAGTGTGGCCAAAGTTTGACCAGCTCTTTGCTTTCCCTTACTGCTTATTTAATTCAATTGCCTTTAAAGTAGCTGTTCTTTAAACAGAGTTTGACTGTTTTTAACTACTTAACTAATGCTCTTATCTTTAATGTAGCTCATTTTGAAGTATTTTTTTGTATGTCATTCATTACTTATCTAGTATAATGGCACTTAGTGTGCCTTACCCTCACCTTAAAATAGGGTTCTTTTGCAGCAGCTTTCAGCACGGCCATACCACCCTGTTCACGCCTGATCTCGTCTGATCTCAGAAGCTAAGCAGAGTTGGGCCTAGTTAGTACTTGGATGGGAGACTGCCTAGGAATACCAGGTGCTGTAAGTTTTTGAGTTTTTTCACTACTTATCTAATACACTGGCCCTTAGTGTGGCCAAAGTTTGACCAGCTCTTTGCTTTCCCTTACTGAAAGCATTAGTTAAGTAGTTAAAAACAGTCAAACTCTGTTTAAAGAACAGCTACTTTAAAGGCAATTGAATTAAAAAGCAGTAAGGGAAAGCAAAGAGCTCTGCTTCCGGCTTACGACTGTTGGACGCTCTTGCTTACTGCTCCGCGCTTTGCTTCTTTTTATCTACTTTTATCTACTTTTTTCTGATTTTACTAAGTTTTAACTTCAGCATATAGCACAGTGCTCAAACAACACATATTTGGCAAAAACTTTCGGGATTGCAATAATAGCTACTACGACGAACTAGATTATCTGCCTCCGCTGCTAGCAGCTTACATTTCGGAGGCGGAAAACACAGCTTCCTATTTTCAACAAACAAGAAAGAAAATGCCTCTTCTGGAATCTACTTGCTGCACAAACTGCCACAGACTGCTACAAAGGATTGTGGCTCTTGAAACAAAGTTACTTGCTGGACTCCCAAAACAAGCAGATCACACAGCAGATCATCACGGACCCCCTCAGCCCACAGCCGGTGAGTCCTGTGAATCGAATCAATCTCGACAGTATACAAATGTAGCGAATCAAGCTAAAGCTGATCAACACACAAATCAGTGGCAAAGACAGGAGCGAGACCCAAAGGCACTTTTGACATCAGACTGTCACGAGTATCTCATATTGCCGCTGTGGCATCATCTACCCCAGACATGGCCATGAGAAGGCTTGGAAAAACTGGTATTTTACCACCCCCTGTACAGCTCGAGAACAGATTTGAATCTTTAACGAATTTGGGTGAGAATCCCGAAAGTGACTGAGCAGGAGTCATATCAGCCAGTAGCTAACACCGCTACAAACAGGCGCTCAAGGTCGAGCAGACAGCGGCGTTCAGATCACAGAGAAGCCGAGCCCAGAACTCTGATAGTCGGAGACTCCATTATCAGAAACGTCAGGAGCAGAACGACAACTACATGCTGCTTTCCTCAAGCGACCGTCTCTGATGTAAACTATGGACTTCAGAACGTTCTAATGAAGCACAAGACTGCAAAACGAGTCATCATCCATGTGGGGAAGAATGACATTCGTAAGGAGCAATCAGAACTCCTGAAGAGGGACTTCAGTGAACTTATCGAAACACTTCAAAGAGTTGAAGTCCAGTCGTTCATCAGTGGACCACTCCCAGCAAAGGGAACAAACATGTTTTCACGGTTGCTTGGACTGAATACTTGGCTACAAAGAACCTGCAGTCAAAAAGGAGTCAACTTCATCGCCGACAACTTCAATCTGTTCTGGGGACACAGACAACTGTTTAAACTGGATGGCCTTCACCCAAACAAACTTGGTGCGAGAATGTTAAAGGACAACATCTATTTTTCACTCCGTCATCCATCAGCAGAGTGTGCCAGTCCACTCAACATGAATGGCACACACACACCTGGACAAAGTATGGATGACGACAGGACTTCATATCAGCCTCAGAGTCATCATCTGGTCGACACATCCCACAAGGACACTGAAAACACCACAGAGCCACAACAAGCACTGTCTGTGGACACTATCACGGTTGAGCCCTGCCCGCAGAGCCCATCACAGACACAATGTGACGCACAACAACGGCTCCAGGACTCAGAGCCGAAGGACGACTCTCTGGTAATCAGCCAGGAAGCCAGGACAGCATAATTCTGCCACGGAAACACCAATGCTCTGTTTACCAGAGACATTATCCCTCTCTCAAGCATCGCCACTTCTCAGCTTCTCACAAAAAATGGAGGAACTGGTGGCTAAAACCAGACTCTCCCACTCCTTTGCTGCGAGCCCCCAGTTATCAACTACAAAACGGCGGGCACCACCGCCTCCAAGGCCGCTGGGCCCAGCTCGCCCTCCTCCAGCGAGAGCTCTTCGGCCGCTGCGACAACGCCAGGCCATCCCTCCTCCATCTGCAGCTGGTAAAGCAAAAACAACTGATAACAGCTCTCAGTGATGTGTTTGGGTCCCAGCGACTACAGCAAAAACTTCCAGGGATGTTTAGAAAACAAGCGGGAACCCAGTGTGTCTCTCACTATCTCCGTCTTATTACAGGATAGAAAGTCTAAGGCCTTCTCAAGGCGTACAACTGACAAATCTAATCTGCGGCCCATTAGACAACAAACTCAGACTTCTATAGAAACAAAAAGTACTACCATCAAGCTAGCATTATTAAATGTTCGATCACTAAAAAACAAATCATTTGTGATCAATGATTTAATAATTACAAACAATCTAGATTTTATGTTTCTAAATGAAACATGGCTTGAAGAAAGCTGCAGTGCAACAGTGCTCAATGAAACAGCCCCTCCCAACTTCACTTATATGAATGTTTGCAGAGTTGACAAGAGAGGGGGTGGGGTTACTGCTCTCTTTAAAGATGTCTTTCAGTGCAGACAAGTGTCATTTGGTCAGTACTTGTCATTTGAATATCTAGGGATTGTGTTGAAAGGTGCTCCACGCATCCTGTTTATCATTATTTACAGGCCTCCAAAATATTCTCCAGCCTTTGTTGAAGAGTTCACAGAATTGTTATCAATGATTTGTTCAGAATTTGACTGTTTTGTGATTGCAGGGATTTTAATATCCACATAGAAAATGCAGAAATCAAAACTACAAAAGAATTTGTAACCGTTTTAAACACTTTTGAGCTGATTCAGCATGTGCATGGACCTACACATCACCATGGGCACACGCTAGATTTACTCATTAGTAAGGGTTTACAGCTTTCGTCCATTGTTATCAAGGATGTAGCACTGTCTGATCACTTCTGTATTTTCTTTGATATATTGATCTCTGCTACCACTGAATCCAGATCTGTCACTGTCAGAAAGAGATGCATTAATGAGAACACAAGTGTGCTATTTATGAAGGCTGTTTCTTCAATGCCAAGCATTTCTGCCGACTGCGTTGATCTTCTCCTAGAGTCCTTTGACTCAAAAGTTAAGAATGTCATGGATGACATTGCACCTGTGAAAGTCAGTAAGAAGACTGGCAGACAAAAGTCATGTTGGAGAAAATCAACAGCAGTGCAGATCATGAAAAGGCAATGCAGAAAGGCTGAGCGGACGTGGCGGAAGACAAAACTTGAAATCCACTATAGCATCTATAAAGACAGCCTGCATGCTTTTAATGTGGAATTAGCCACAGCACGACAGAAGTTTTTCTCAAACCTTATAAATAGTAACCTGAACAACACCCGCACTCTTTTTGCTACGGTTGAGAGACTGACAAACCCCCCAAGTCAGATTCCCAGTGAAATGCTTTCTGACAGCAAATGCAATGGGTTTGCCTCATTCTTTTCTGAGAAGATCGAAAATATCAGAAAGGCAATTAAAACATCAGATGATGTAGAGATATGTCAGATTCAACCACAATCTCAAAAGGAGTCACTATGTGTGTTCTTGAAGCAATTGATAGCAAAACTTTGGAGGAAGTAATACAGCACCTAAAATCCTCAACCTGCTGTCTTGACACACTCCCCACATCCTTTCTTAAAAGCGTGTTTAACTGTTTAAAAGCTGACATCTTAGAAGTGGTGAACACATCACTTCTTTCTGGGACTTTTCCAAACTCCCTGAAAAGCCCCTCCTGAAAAAGAAATCTTGATAACAGTATATTGAGTAACTATAGACCGATATCAAATCTTCCGGTCATAGGGAAGATCATTGAAAAGGTAGTTCTGAATCAGCTGAACAGCTACTTGAACTCAAATGGTTATCTGGATAATTTTCAATCTGGTTTCAGACCGCACCACAGCACAGAGACAGCGTTAGTTAAGATAATAAATGATATTCGCCTAAACTCTGATTCTGGTAAAATATCAGTGCTGGTACTACTAGATCTTAGTGCTGCGTTTGACACTGTCAATCATAACATTCTTCTAGACAGACTGGAAAACTGGGTCGGGCTTTCTGGAATGGCTCTAAACTGGTTCAGGTCATATTTAGAGGGGAGGGGTTATTATGTGAGTATAGGAGAGCATAAGTCTAAGTGGACGTCCATGACATGCGGAGTCCCACAAGGCTCAATTCTTGCGCCGCTCTTGTTTAGCCTGTATATGCTCCCACTAAGTCAAATAATGAGAAAGAATCAAATTGCCTATCACAGCTATGCTGACGACACACAGATTTACCTAGCTTTATCTCCAAATGACTACAGCCCCATTGAATCACTCTGCCAATGCATTGATGAAATCAACAGTTGGATGTGCCAAAATTTTCTTCAGTTAAACAAGGAGAAAACTGAGGTCATTGCATTTGGAAATAAAGATGAAGTTCACAAGGTGAATGCATACCTTAACTCAAGGGTCAAACAACCAAAAGGCAAGTCAAGAATCTTGGTGTGATTCTAGAGACCGACCTTAGTTTCAGCTGTCATGTCAAAGCAGTGACTAAATCAGCGTACTATCACCTAAAAAATATTGCAAGAATAAGATGCTTTGTGCCCAGGCAAGACCTGGAGAAACTAGTCCATGCCTTCATCACCAGCAGGGTGGACTATTGTAATGGTCTCCTCACTGGCCTTCCCAAAAAGACCATCAGACAGCTGCAGCTCATCCAGAACGCTGCTGCCAGGATCCTGACTCGAACCAGAAAATCAAAGCACATCACACCAATCCTCAGGTCCTTACACTGGCTTCCAGTGACATTTAGAATTGATTTTAAAGCACTTTTACTCGTTTATAAATCACTCAATGGACTAGGACCTAAATACATTGCAGATATGATCACTATTTATACACCTAACAGACCACTCAGATCACTAGGATCAAGTCAGTTAGAAATACCAAAGGTTCACACCAAACAAGGAGAATCTGCTTTTAGTTATTATGCTGCTCGCATCTGGAACCAGCTTCCTGAAGAGATCAGATGTGCTGAAACATTAGTCACTTTTAAATCCAGACTCAAAACTCATCTGTTTAGTTGTGCATTTACAGAATGAGCACTGTGCTGCGTCCGAACTGTGCTACTTTGCTTCTTTTATTTTAAACTGTTTTAAATCAATCTCTTTTGCTTTAAATTCAATTTATCTTAAATCAGTGTTTTTATTTTATTTTAATTTCTTTTATTGTTATTTAAATCTTGTAATTATTTTATTTCCTCTTTTGTAAAGCACTTTGAATTACCATTGTGTATGAAATGTGCTATATAAATAAACTTGCCTTGCCTTGACTTACTGCTTATTTAATGCCTTGCCTTTTTAAAGTAGCTGTTCTTTAAACAGACTTTGACTGTTTTTAACTACTTAACTAATGCTCTTATCTTTAATGTAGCTCATTTTGAAGTATTTTTTGTATTTCATTCATTACTTATCTAGTATAATGGCACTTAGTGTGCCTCACCTTAAAATAGGGGGCTTTTGCAGCAGCTTTGGCACACGGCCATACCACCCTGTTCACGCCTGATCTCGCGTCTGATCTCAGAAGCTAAGCAGAGTTGGGCCTAGTTAGTACTTGGATGGGAGACTGCCTAGGAATACCAGGTGCTGTAAGTTTTTGAGTTTTTTCACTACTTATCTAATACACTGGCCCTTAGTGTGGCCAAAGTTTGACCAGCTCTTTGCTTTCCCTTACTGCTTATTTAATTCAATTGCCTTTAAAGTAGCTGTTCTTTAAAAATAGTTTGACTGTTTTTAACTACTTAACTAATGCTCTTATCTTTAATGTAGCTCATTTTGAAGTATTTTTTGTATTTCATCCATTACTTATCTAGTATAATGGCACTTAGTGTGCCTCACCTTAAAATAGGGGGCTTTTTGCAGCAGCTTTCGCTTACGGCCATACCACCCTGTTCACGCCTGATCTCGTCTGATCTCAGAAGCTAAGCAGAGTTGGGCCTAGTTAGTACTTGGATGGGAGACTGCCTAGGAATACCAGGTGCTGTAAGTTTTTGAGTTTTTCACTACTTATCTAATACACTGGCCCTTAGTGTGGCCAAAGTTTGACCAGCTCTTTGCTTTCCCTTACTGCTTTTTTAATTCAATTGCCTTTAAAGCAGCTGTTCTTTAAACAGAGTTTGACTGTTTTTAACTATTTAACTAATGCTCTTATCTTTAATGTAGCTCATTTTGAAGTATTTTTTGTATTTCATTCATTACTTATCTAGTATAATGGCACTTAGTGTGCCTCACCTTAAAATAGGGGCTTTTTGCAGCAGCTTTTGCTTACAGCCATACCACCCTGTTCACGCCTGATCTCGTCTGATCTCAGAAGCTAAGCAGAGTTGGGCCTAGTTAGTACTTGGATGGGAGACTGCCTAGGAATACCAGGTGCTGTAAGTTTTGAGTTTTTCACTACTTATCTAATACACTGGCCCTTAGTGTGGCCAAAGTTTGACCAGCTCTTTGCTTTCCCTTACTGCTTATTTAATTCAATTGCCTTTAAAGTAGCTGTTCTTTAAACAGAGTTTGACTGTTTTTAACTACTTAACTAATGCTCTTATCTTTAATGTAGCTCATTTTGAAGTATTTTTTTGTATTTCATTCATTACTTATCTAGTATAATGGCACTTAGTGTGCCTCACCTTAAAATAGGGGGCTTTTGCAGCAGCTTTAAACACGGCCATCCCACCCTGTTCACGCCTGATCTAGTCTGATCTTAGAAGCTAAGCAGAGTTGGGCATAGTTAGTACTTGGATGGGAGACTGCCTAGGAATACCAGGTGCTGTAAGTTTTTGAGTTTTTTCACTACTTATCTAATACACTGGCCCTTAGTGTGGCCAAAGTTTGACCAGCTCTTTGCTTTCCCTTACTGCTTATTTAATTCAATTGCCTTTAAAGTAGCTGTTCTTTAAACAGAGTTTGACTGTTTTTAACTACTTAACTAATGCTCTTATCTTTAATGTAGCTCATTTTGAAGTATTTTTGTATTTCATTCATTACTTATCTAGTATAATGGCACTTAGTGTGCCTCACCTTAAAATAGGGGGCTTTTTGCAGCAGCTTTAGCTTACGGCCATCACACCCTGTTCACGCCTGATCTCGTCTGATCTCAGAAGCTAAGCAGAGTTGGGCCTAGTTAGTACTTGGATGGGAGACTGCCTAGGAATACCAGGTGCTGTGAGTTTTTTCACTACTTATCTAATACACTGGCCCTTAGTGTGGCCAAAGTTTGACCAGCTCTTTGCTTTCCTTACTGCTTATTTAATTCAATTGCCTTTAAAGTAGCTGTTCTTTAAACAGAGTTTGACTGTTTTTAACTACTTAACTAATGCTCTTATCTTTAATGTAGCTCATTTTGAAGTATTTTTTTGTATTTCATTCATTACTTATCTAGTATAATGGCACTTAGTGTGCCTCACCTTAAAATAGGGGGCTTTTTGCAGCAGCTTTAGCTTACGGCCATCCCACGCTGTTCACGCCTGATCTAGTCTGATCTCAGAAGCTAAGCAGAGTTGGGCCTAGTTAGTACTTGGATGGGAGACTGCCTAGGAATACCAGGTGCTGTAAGTTTTGAGTTTTTCACTACTTATCTAATACACTGGCCCTTAGTGTGGCCAAAGTTTGACCAGCTCTTTGCTTTCCCTTACTGCTTATTTAATTCAATTGCCTTTAAAGTAGCTGTTCTTTAAAAATAGTTTGACTGTTTTTAACTACTTAACTAATGCTCTTATCTTTAATGTAGCTCATTTTGAAGTATTTTTTGTATTTCATTCATTACTTATCTAGTATAATGGCACTTAGTGTGCCTCACCTTAAAATAGGGCTTTTTGCAGCAGCTTTCGCTTACGTCCATACCACCCTGGTCACGCCTGATCTTGTCTGATCTCAGAAGCTAAGCAGAGTTGGGCCTAGTTAGTACTTGGATGGGAGACTGCCTAGGAATACCAGGTGCTGTAAGTTTTTGAGTTTTTTCACTACTTATCTAATACACTGGCCCTTAGTGTGGCCAAAGTTTGACCAGCTCTTTGCTTTCCCTTACTGCTTTTTTAATTCAATTGCCTTTAAAGCAGCTGTTCTTTAAACAGAGTTTGACTGTTTTTAACTACTTAACTAATGCTCTTATCTTTAATGTAGCTCATTTTGAAGTATTTTTTGTATTTCATTCATTACTTATCTAGTATAATGGCACTTAGTGTGCCTCACCTTAAAATAGGGGGCTTTTTGCAGCAGCTTTCGCTTACAGGCCATACCACCCTGTTCACGCCTGATCTCGCTGTCTGATCTCAGAAGCTAAGCAGAGTTGGGCCTAGTTAGTACTTGGATGGGAGACTGCCTAGGAATACCAGGTGCTGTAAGTTTTTGAGTTTTTTCACTACTTATCTAATACACTGGCCCTTAGTGTGGCCAAAGTTTGACCAGCTCTTTGCTTTCCCTTACTGCTTATTTAATTCAATTGCCTTTAAAGTAGCTGTTCTTTAAACAGAGTTTGACTGTTTTTAACTACTTAACTAATGCTCTTATCTTTAATGTAGCTCATTTTGAAGTATTTTTTTGTATGTCATTCATTACTTATCTAGTATAATGGCACTTAGTGTGCCTCACCTTAAAATAGGGGCTTTTTGCAGCAGCTTTCGCCACGGCCATCCCACCCTGTTCACGCCTGATCTCGTCTGATCTCAGAAGCTAAGCAGAGTTGGGCCTAGTTAGTACTTGGATGGGAGACTGCCTAGGAATACCAGGTGCTGTAAGTTTTTGAGTTTTTTCACTACTTATCTAATACACTGGCCCTTAGTGTGGCCAAAGTTTGACCAGCTCTTTGCTTTCCCTTACTGCTTATTTAATTCAATTGCCTTTAAAGTAGCTGTTCTTTAAAAATAGTTTGACTGTTTTTAACTACTTAACTAATGCTCTTATCTTTAATGTAGCTCATTTTGAAGTATTTTTTGTATTTCATCCATTACTTATCTAGTATAATGGCACTTAGTGTGCCTCACCTTAAAATAGGGGCTTTTGCAGCAGCTTTCGCCACGGCCATCCCACCCTATTCACGCCTGATCTAGTCTGATCTCAGAAGCTAAGCAGAGTTGGGCCTAGTTAGTACTTGGATGGGAGACTGCCTAGGAATACCAGGTGCTGTAAGTTTTTGAGTTCTTTCACTACTTATCTAATACACTGGCCCTTAGTGTGGCCAAAGTTTGACCAGCTCTTTGCTTTCCCTTACTGCTTATTTAATTCAATTGCCTTTAAAGTAGCTGTTCTTTAAACAGAGTTTGACTGTTTTTAACTACTTAACTAATGCTCTTATCTTTAATGTAGCTCATTTTGAAGTATTTTTTTGTATTTCATTCATTACTTATCTAGTATAATGGCACTTTAGTGTGCCTCACCTTAAAATAGGGGCTTTTGCAGCAGCTTTAGCTTACGGCCATACCACCCTGTTCACGCCTGATTTCGTCTGATCTCAGAAGCTAAGCAGAGTTGGGCCTAGTTAGTACTTGGATGGGAGACTGCCTAGGAATACCAGGTGCTGTAAGTTTTGAGTTTTTTCACTACTTATCTAATACACTGGCCCCTTAGTGTGGCCAAAGTTTGACCAGCTCTTTGCTTTCCCTCACTGCTTATTTAATTCAATTGCCTTTAAAGTAGCTGTTCTTTAAACAGAGTTTGACTGTTTTTAACTACTTAACTAATGCTCTTATCTTTAATGTAGCTCATTTTGAAGTATTTTTGTATTTCATTCATTACTTATCTAGTATAATGGCACTTAGTGTGCCTCACCTTAAAATAGGGCTTTTTGCAGCAGCTTTTACTTACGGCCATGCCACCCTGTTCACGCCTGATCTCGTCTGATCTCAGAAGCTAAGCAGAGTTGGGCCTAGTTAGTACTTGGATGGGAGACTTCCTAGGAATACCAGGTGCAGTAAGTTTTTCAGTTTTTTCACTACTTATCTAATACACTGGCCCTTAGTGTGGCCAAAGTTTGACCAGCTCTTTGCTTTGCCCCTTTACTGCTTATTTAATTCAATTGCCTTTAAAGTAGCTGTTCTTTAAACAGAGTTTGACTGCTTTTTTTTAACTACTTAACTAATGCTCTTATCTTTAATGTAGCTCATTTTAAAGTATTTTTTGTATTTCATTCATTACTTATCTAGTATAATGGAACTATACCACCGCCACTGTTCCGCATACCTGATCTGCGTTTGATCTCAGAA
>NW_025048577.1:0-42129 GCF_018831695.1 Puntigrus tetrazona
AACAATTGAATTAAATAAGCAGTAAGGGAAAGCAGCAAAAGAGCTGGTCAAACTTTAGCCACAATTTTAAGGGCCAGTGTATTAGATAAGTAGTGAAAAAACTCAAAAACTTACAGCACCTGGTATTCTAGGCAGTCTCCCATCCAAGATTCTAACTAGGCCCAACTCTGTTTAGCTTCTGAGATCAGACGAGATCAGGCGTGAACAGGGTGGGATGGCTTGCAAGCGTACAGCTGCTGCAAAAAGCCCCCTATTTTTAAGGTGAGGCACAATAAGTGCCATTATACTAGATAAGTAATGAATGAAATACAAAAAATACTTCCAAAATGAGCTACATTAAAGATAAGAGCATTAGTTAAGTAGTTAAAAACAGTCAAACTCTGTTTAAAGAACAGCTACTTTAAAGGCAAATTGAATTAAATAAGCAGTAAAGGAAAGCAAAGAGCTGTAGTCAAACTTTGGCCACACTAAGAGACCAGTGTATTAGATAAGTAGTGAAAAAACTCAAAACTTACAGCACCTGTGTTAGGGTTATGTATTGACATTTTGCAACTTTGATCCTTCAGTTTCAGCTTCCATCGGGTGCCAGGCTTTGTCAGCCTGGTGAGAGCGGAATGTTGGAGTTAAATGTTGACAGTTATGCACCTGTGGCTCTTTTAGTTTCAGTTTGATTCTTGGTCATAACATGGCCTCCGTATAATACTGATAGGGGCACCGGAAGAATCTGAAGGAGTGAAGATTCTGGCGACAAGAAATGTGGCCAATTGTTTTCATTTACTGTATCTTGTCTTTTCCTCTATAAATAAAGCGACTTGCAATCTGAGCCGGAGGAGGCAAAGCAGGAGGAGGCAAAGCAGGAAGAGGGCCCCCGGCCTCAGGCGGACTGTGATCCGTCTGGAGGCAAAAGGAGGTTAAGGAGAAACCTGCTTCTCTCCGCTTGCAACCGACAGCACAATCTTTGCAAGCCTTAAAATCCATAAAAACTTGTCTTGTGTTTTATTTCGCTTTGAGTTGATCCTTCCTGGTAAAGAGCCGTTTGAGTGAAATAGTCTCAACATTTACTTGGTCCGCCGAGCCGGATCCCAACACGACAGAGCGGAGGAGGAGAGGGCGAAGAGGAGCCGAGAGACAGTCTCTGATCAGAGCCAGGCAATAGCTGCCTGCAAAAATCCACCAGCGTGAATTCGAGGGGGTCGGTGATTCTTCGTCTGGAAAATCAACTTCTCCGGGCTGTCTGGCGGGAGCGTTGGAAGGACAACTCAACGCACTGATCAGGGTGATATACCGGTATTGTTTTTTATGGGTGAAGTATGTGAATGAGACTGCAGTATAATAGGTACCGGCTTGAGTTCGTAGCCAGTGATTTGCCTGTTGAGGTGAAGGATCTGTATCGACAGTGAAGCCAAGATTACTAGCTGCTTTGGAAGCACAGTAATCTCGACAGATTTAATTCTGTCGACCAATAGTCTGGGACATTGGTTTATCGACAAAAAAAAAAAAATTATTCTAAGCGCAGCAGAGGTATGAATGGTATGAATGTGTTGTATGAACGTCATTGTGAATCACTAGGATTTACGGTGAATAAGGTGGTTGTTGTGGTTTAGGAATAACACAAACTGATATTTTTCCCCACTAGAAGGGGAGTTGTGTTGTTCAAACATAAAATTTATATTGGGTTTGAGTCAAAATTGAAAAGTTGGTTTGTTCAGACGGCTGTATCCGCAGACAAATTAGTGTCTGTAGAAGCTTGGTGCAGTGGACGATCTGATCAGACGTGTGACTAATCGTTGACCAAAAAGCAAAAATGGGTGCAGAAAATAGTAAATTGATGGGAGATCCAAAGTTTATGCATGCATATTCGGCAGACAGTGTGCGATATCTCAATGAGTGGAATAAAAAATATGATTTCAGTGGTAAATTAGTCAAAAGGGACTGCGCTCTCTTAATAGACAAAATAAAGGTTGATTTATCCTTAGCCAAGGGAAAAAAGGGTGATCTGTTGAAACGTCAATTGATTGAAGCGACGAGATGGCAAGAGCAGGTAGATAGAAGGTATGCGGAAGTCGAAGAGAAAGGAACAAGAAAGATTGATTGCAGTGCAGAAAGAAGAAGACCCAGCAGATTATGTTGGGAGACCAGAGGCATTGTATCGGCAAGAAAAGTTAAGTTAAGTAGGGAAAGCAGCACGTGGTCGAGGTAGAGAGAGAGAGTTGTCGAGACAGAGACGCGATGACAGAGAATATGGTAGGTGTTTTAATTGCCACAAGGAAGGCCATTATATCCGAGAATGCCCAGAACCGCTAAAGCCCAGAACACAGGGTAGAAGCCCCGATGAAAGCCACAGACCAGCCCCATGTGGTGATCAATTATGACTAGGTGAGACCAATAATGACCCCATAGATGGCGCAGAAAATGACTCCGATCTAGGCGAGGCTGACAATGACCCCAAAACTGACCTAGACTTGCAGAGCAGTATCAAGGTTTTTTTTAGCTTTGTCAAGAAGCACTCGCTTACCCGAGCGAGCTAATAGTGAGTAAAAATAATAAAATAGAGTAAAATTTCTCTGTGACTCTGGGGCAGACAGAACAGTATTACATGACATTGAGCACACTATACACAGACAGAAAGGAAATGCTGTTTGCTCTGTGAAACTTCACAGCGGGCACAGCGACATTTTGAAGGTCAAGACAGACCGCCACATTTATCTTTGTCTAAGGCAGATAAGATGGGTGGGAAGTGAATGAGAGGCGCTCTCTCTATTCCAAAACAGTGAACTGGATGTGTACACTTACCCCCAGAGCCCATCTGACTAAAAAAAAAATAGTATGAAATGCTTTAGCTGCTGTTGAGATAGATCCTTTCTCAATGTAGTGCCAGGAAAATTTTGGTCAAAGGGAAGACAGATGTTAGGGTTAATGACAATCTTTTCATCAGAACTAATGAGCTGTCTGTCACCACTCGCAGTTCAACCCACAGTCAGGTTTTAGTTTATGTCGATGACGTATTGATTGCCTCAGACACACAAGAGCACAACAAAGAAGCTGCTGTAAAAGTGTTTCAGCTAAGCAAGCTGCACAAGGGAAGCTAGAGATATGTGAGATACATAAAGTAACATCATTGGAAACTCCATTAGACATGTCAGTGATACCAGACATGCAAAAGCAAGCACCAGCGTCTGAGAAACAAATGTGGTTAACAAAAGGAGCACAATTGTCAGATGACACATACAGACTTGAAGGCAAACTGTGCCTTCCACGAAATTATACAAAACAGCAGCAATCTTGACACATGGGCAAGCACATGTGTCAACAGGGAGAGATGGTGCATAGGGTTTTATGCACCAGGTGTTATGCACCAGGGTTTAATAACTACTAAAAAAATTTTGTGAATCTTGTTTGATCTGCTGTA
This sequence comes from Puntigrus tetrazona, assembly GCF_018831695.1. NCBI lineage: Eukaryota > Metazoa > Chordata > Actinopteri > Cypriniformes > Cyprinidae > Puntigrus > Puntigrus tetrazona. Next base: position 3,410 of record NW_025048577.1, read on the forward strand.
AACATAACTGCAGACCTAAGAGAGGTCAATTTCCAAAGCCAGACTACCTTTTCAGGTTATCCACATGGATTTTATTGAACTGACACCTTGCCAACAGTACAAATACTGTACGTTCAGTTTACCGCTGTGTGATGATGTGTGTGAGAAACCACAAGAGCAGCATACACTAGCAGAATGGATGAACAAAATGTTGAAATTTAAAGATGTTGTGAGAGCAAATGATCTGCCAGATATACCTCTGTCCCCACAGGTCTCAAAGAGTGAAACCAGGCGACAGCATCCTGATCAAAGTTATCCTGGCCACACCGACTGCAGTTAAGATCGCTGAGAGATCTACGTGGATTCATCAAAGCCATTGCAAACTGCTAACACCTTGGGAGGACGCTGAGTAAGGGTGGAAGTCGGCGGTATCAAAACCTTTGGCTGCTGAAGAAATCAACTAATCCCTTACTCCCAGCTATAGCGCCCCCAATGGGAGCACGTGAGGGCTGGAGAGTTGCTCTAAACCTGACTGCAGCAGTGACGTCACACTGGTGGCCATATGAGAGACGATCAAAGGGAACTGAAACAATTGAATTTTGACTGGTTCACAGAACAACATGAACTAAAGACTCATTTTGATTTGAACATGTTTATGCATTATCTGTGTTTTACCATGTTTAAGGGCAATGATTACTAAAATGATTAGCCAGACATTTCTCAGTTTTACCATGCTTCTCCACCAAGAGAGAACTGGAGAGCTTTAAGTATCATGTATGAAGTCTCAGTTAAAACCACAGCTGTGACACGGCTGAGTGCTGATGTTATGATACAAAAAGGTACACTGACAAGCTACAGTAGCCATGCCAAGGACAAGAGGCACTGTTTTATTTTATTCTTCCTTTTCAGTTTATTTTCACATTTTCCTCCTATGTTCAAGCTTTAAAATTTTATATTGTATACATTATGATTAAGATGCAAGCCTTACAGGTGATCGCCATATAAAATCTTGGGGTCGGTTGGGAATTTTTCCTCAGATACTGGGGTTTTCGCCCAACCTTGCTGTTTAAAGTAAGCATCGACTATTTAATCAAGTAATCAGTAGAGATGTAGTTCAATATGCATATGCCTTATTATGTTATTTTTCAGGTGCTAAACGTCAAACAGGAGGGATATGTTAGGGTTATGTATTGACATTTTGCAACTTTGATCCTTCAGTTTCAGCTTCCATCGGGTGCCAGGCTTTGTCAGCCTGGTGAGAACGGAATGTTGGAGTTAAATGTTGACAGTTATGCACCTGTGGCTCTTTTAGTTTCAGTTTGATTCTTGGTCATAACATGGCCTCCGTATAATACTGATAGGGGCACGGAAGAATCTGAAGGAGTGAAGATTCTGACGCACAAGAAAATGTGGCCAATTGTTTTCATTTACTGTATCTTGTCTTTTCCTCTATAAATAAAGCGACTTGCAATCTGAGCTTCGGAGGAGGCAAAGCAGGGAGGAGGCAAAGCAGGGAAGAGGGGCCCCCGGCCTCAGGCGGACTGTGATCCGTCTGGAGGCAAAAGGGAGGTTAAGGAGAAACCTGCTTCTCTCCGCTTGCAACCGACAGCACAATCTTTGCAAGCCTTAAAATCCATAAAAACTTGTCTTGTGTTTTATTTCGCTTTGAGTTGATCCTTCCTGGTAAAGAGCCGTTTGAGTGAAATAGTCTCAACAACCTGGTATTCCTAGGCAGTCTCCCATCCAAGTACTAACTAGGCCCAACTCTGCTTAGCTTCTGAGATCAGACGTGAACAGGGTGGGATGGCCCATAAAAGCTGCTGCAAAAGCCCCTATTTTAAGGTGAGGCACACTAAAGTGCCATTATACTAGATAAGTAATGAATGAAATACAAAAAATACTTCAAAATGAGCTACATTAAAGATAAGAGCATTAGTTAAGTAGTTAAAAACAGTCAAACTCTGTTTAAAGAACAGCTACTTTAAAGGCAATTGAATTAAATAAGCAGTAAGGGAAAGCAAAGAGCTGGTCAAACTTTGGCCACACTAAGGGCCAGTGTATTAGATAAGTAGTGAAAAAACTCAAAAACTTACAGCACCTGGTATTCCTAGAAGTCGCCCATCAAGTACTAACTAGGCCCAACTCTGCTTTGCTTCTGAGATCAGGCGAGATCAGGCGTGAACAGGGTGGTATGGCCGTGTAAAGCTGCTGCAAAAAGCCCCTATTTTAAGGTGAGGCACACTAAGTGCCATTATACTAGATAAGTAATGAATGAAATACAAAAAATACTTCAAAATGAGCTACATTAAAGATAAGAGCATTAGTTAAGTAGTTAAAAACAGTCAAACTCTGTTTAAAAAGAACAGCTACTTTAAAGGCAATTGAATTAAATAAGCAGTAAGGGAAAGCAAAGAGCTGGTCAAACTTTGGCCACACTAAGGGCCAGTGTATTAGATAAGTAGTGAAAAAACTCAAAAACTTACAGCACCTGGTATTCCTAGGAGTCTCCCATCCAAGTATTAACTAGGCCCAACTCTGCTTTGCTTCTGAGATCAGGCGAGATCAGGCGTGAATTTTTTTTTTTTTTTTTTTTTTTTTATTAAAATATTTTTCAATCAATCAAATACAATAAAAACATACTTTCTCTTGTACAATATCCACATCACATATCTCATAATTTCATACATTATTTAAACAAATTCTTCGCTCTCCGGTAGCTCCACATAAAATCTTTTAAAACACGATAGACATTTAGTGTAAAAACAACATAAAATGCATCTAGGATTTTTTTCACTTTTAAAATACACATACAATTTGTCCATATATATTTCAGTTTTCCTTTTAAAGACAGTCCAAACATCCAAAACAATTTGTTCCTTTTTGGCCACAATTCTCCTCTCCCATATTGCACTTTTCATTAACATCACAAACAGATTAATAAAGGCTTTGTTTTACACTTCTTTTCCCATCCAAACATCAACACTCTGTTCCATTCCATTCCATTTTCATCCCATTCTTCAGTCAAGTCTTTGATTAAACATTTACATTTCCTTAAAAATGCCTCCAGTTCCTTACAATATAAAAACAGATGTAAAATCCCCTCTTCTTTTTCTTTGCACACTTTGCACATTGCATGTTGTTCCATCCCTATTTTTGTAAAATAACTTCAGTAAAAACAACTTTGTGTCTTATAAAATACTCCAAACATTCCAACTTTGTTTAGACACACTTCCCCTCATGTTTCTCCATATACATTCTTCTTTTAGATTGTTGAATTTTTCCACCCAGTACTTATTTACAGTTGGCTCTTTAAAACACCATCTCTAAAAACACAATAAAACATTTTTACAGTACATCCCTTAAAATCATAAAATTTTCCCCCAGTTTCACATTAAAATGTTCCTCTGTTTGCTCTTCTTCCGTACTCTCTATTCTTTTAATCCACTCTTTAGGTATTGCTTTTTAAGGATTTCATATTTGTTTGTTATTTCTTGTTTGCTATATTCTTCTTTTGCTTCATCCATTGCATCCACAATATATTGTATTGGTAAAAACCCTCTTTAAATTCATACAAGACATCTCTCACTCTTGTTATCCCCACTTCCATCCATTTCTTAAAAATAGTTCTTTGTCTTGTTTTAAAATGTTGTTATTTAAGAACAGGGTTGATTTAAAATGTTTTCTCTTCTTTGAGGTTGTATACAATTTTACTTAAAAATTTTCCCCAGGCACTAAACATTTCTCTGTAAAACTCAGGTAATCCTTCTGTCATCCAAATTTTGTTTTCATCCATAAAATACCATCCCCATGTTAAAATTCCCACATTTGTTTTAAAAAGTATTTCATTGTTTTTTTCCACTCAAATTTGCTCTCTTCTTGTAGGTATTTCTTTACTATTTTAACTCTCAAAGCATTTTTCTCTGTTCTACATCCATTAAACCTAATCCCCCTTTTCCACCGCCCTAAAATCGTATTATATGCTATTCTTGCTGGTTTTCCCTCCCATAAAAAGTCAAGAAAACATTTCTTCAACCTCTTTTCTGTCCACAAAGGCATCTCAGATACATTTAAAACATACCACAGCTTAGAAACCATTAAAACATTCAATATTAAAACCTTCCCTTTTAAGTTTAGTGTTCTCAGTTTCCAAAAGTTTAACCTTCTCTCTATTTCTGTTACTAGTTCCTCCCACATTTCATCTCTTACTTTTCTCTCATTTTTCCCCATTAAAATTCCTAAAATCTTAATTTGTTCCACTTCCTTGAAGTTAAAACAATCCGTTAAAATCATAGCTTTCCCAAATCTGATATATACTGTTTTCTCCTCATTTATTTTACTCCCAGATCCTTTACAAAATTCTTTTACAACATTCATAACTTCTTTGACACTATCCTTTCCTTTTACAATTATCGTTTGTGTCATCAGCATATTGATAAACCTTCCCTTCATTGTTTTCGTCAATTTCTATACCTATTATTCCTTCTTTTTGTTTTATAGCCAGTCCCAATGGTTCTGATACAAGTGAATAAAGTAAAGCTGAAAGCGGACAACCCTGCCTAATTGATCTTGTGATTTTAAAACAGTCTGTTAAAACCCATTACATTTTATCCTTGTTAAAGCACCCTTGTATAAAATCTCTATCCATTTGATAAAATTCCCCCAAAACCAAAACTCCTTAAAACCTCAAATAAATACCTGTGTTCCACCCTATCAAAAGCTTTTTCAAAGTCCAAACTAATTATATATCCATCTTCACCTTTATCCTTCATGTACCATATTGTATCTCTTATACTCATTTTTATGTCATCTATATCCCTTCCTTTCCTCCGTATGCTTGGTTTGTTTCAATTATGCTTGGCATAACTTCCTTTAATCTGTTTGCTAAAACCTTGGCTAAAATTTTAAGATCCGTGTTCAACATTGTAATTGGCCTATAGTTTTTTTAAATCTATTTTTCACCCTTCCTTTTATATACCAGCTTCATTAACCCCATCCTCGTTCTTTCATTAATTTCTTCTTTTTCAAAAATTTCTTTAAAAACCTCATTTAAAATCTTTGTTAAAACCCTTTAAAACATACATAAAATTCAGTTCCCAAACCGTCTATTCGGACTCTTTTTTTTATTCAGTTCATTTATTGCTCTTTCGATCTCTTCTTCTCTGATTACTTGGTCACAATCTTTTTATCTTCCTCACTTACTTTTGCTTTTATCTGATTCAGCAGTTTCTTTTTCCTTCTCTTCCACGCCCCTTGCACTAAACAGATCCTCATAAAAATCCTTTATTTCTTTTAAAATATTTTCATTACCTTCTACAATTTCTCCATTTTTTCCCTCGTATTTCCTTTATAATATCAGCTTTCCCTTTCTTTTTCCAAATCAAAAAGAATTTTGTGCATTTTTCACCCTCCACAAGATATTTAGCTTTGCTTCTTAACCTCGCCCCTCATATTCTTTTCTTCTATTTCTTTCAGTCTTCCCTCCATTTCCTTTATCTTTAGTATGTCTTTATTTTCTTTATTCAATTCAATTTCCAAACTCTTCTTTATTTCTCTTTCTTTGAACCTTTTGCATTTCCTCAAAGTACTACAATATTTGATTGAAAATTTTTGATTAAAAATTTGACATTCTCCACCAGATTCTCTTATCCTCTGTATACATTTCATTTTCCTTTTCCTTTTCAATGACCTCTTTAACCTTCAAAACATAGTCTTCATTCTTTAAAATCTCTGTATTTAAAATCCATACTCCCGGACCCCTTTGCATGTTGCTCCAATCTATTTTAAAACGTAAAAACTTATGATCACTAAAACTGGTTTCTTCATATCTGATTTTTTCAATAAAATTCCCTACATTTCTTGTACATAACACATAATCAATTCTTGTTTTACAAATAAAGTTCCCTACTATTTGCCTTCTTGAAAACTCCTTTTTTCCTCCATTCATTTCCCTCCACACATCTATTAAGTTATTTTCTCTCATCAGTTCCTTTAATTCATTTCTCCCTGTGTCTGATTTAAAAACCATTCCCTCCGCCATATCCTGCTTGCTAAAAACAGTATTAAAATCCCCCATCATTATTATTTCTTTATACTTCTTTACAATATTTCTTAAAACATTAAAAACTCTCTTTCTTTTCTTTCTCTTCTGTTGAGTGCGTGTACATTGGCTAAAATCAGTTCACGTCCTTCACAATTACTTCAACCACCATACATTTCCCCATCTTATCTTTATACACTACATTGCTTGAATTAAAAACATTTTTCTCATTAAAAAAGCCACTCCTCTTCCAAGCCTTCCATCTCCATTGTTATACAAAATATCTCCATCCCATTTCTTTTATAGTCCACCATCACACTCTCTTTCCAATTTGTTTCTTGCAAAGCGATAACATCTTCTCCTTTACATTTTCTTTCACTCTTTCAAACTTTCTCATGTCCATCAGTCCCCTTGCATTAAAAGTAACACAACTAAAACCATTAAAAAAAAGAAAAAATAAATACTTAAAACCATTATTCTCCATCTTCTCCCTCCAGCCCTCTTAACGCTTCATACCTGTTTGCACTTGTCATTATTTTTTCCTTGCATTTTCCACGTTTGGTTTTACCTTTATTGTTCTCCTTCTTATTTGTCCTCTCTCCCCTCTGTCTTTTCCCATACTGTTTGTCCTTGTTTCTTCTTCACTGTCCATTTCTTTGCTTTGAACTTCTATTCCTTGTCCATCTCTCTCCACATCATCTAGAAAAGTTTTAAAACTGTCCGCTATTTCCATTTCCGTCCACTGAGTGTCCTGTTCTGTTGTCTGTTCCTTGTCTTTGTCATTCTCTTTTTCTCCTTCACGTTCCTCTATGTTGTCTGATTCCTCTTCTGTTTCTTTTTGTTGTAGTCCTTCTTCCTCTTGTTCTTCATCAATTTGTCTTTCCTCCTCGTTGTTTCCTTCATGCACCTGTCCGCCCATCCGATCTTCCCTACCTCCTTCCTCTCCCTCCATCCAACATTCACATTTATTTAAAACTCCATGACACTCCGGGCATCTGACAGCATTGCAATCTCTTGCAAAATGTCCCTCTCCTCACTACTTATAGCACTTAAAATCTGGGCATTCTTTAAGCAGGTGTCCTGGGCTCATGCACAGCCTACAGGTCTTCACCTGATGGCTGTGCATCACCCTAAAATACTGCGGCCCCTCGGCTGTTTCCAACTTTGTGCTATATGGCAACGATGTCACTTCTTGGGGAATCTAACTTTTAGGAACCTTGTTCCGTCCTCAATGTCAGTGCCGGGTAGCATCTTCTTTTAACATTTGACATGGGATTAACTCCCCATCCTTCCAATTTCCCTAAAATTTTATTATCATCAAGATAGGCGGGCAGGTGCATGAAGGAAACAACGTAATCTCTATTTTGCAATTTTTTTATCTACGCAGTTCACCCCTTTTATTAAAAGTCCATCAGTCAATTCCTCACATGCTTCTTCCTTTTCCATTGTAAGTTCATATTCTTTTCCCTTGCCTTGGTCTTAACGCCAAAATATTCCCATTTCCACATTTATCCGTCACCGCTTTTATAATATCCACAGCTCTCACCTCACTTACATTCTCCACATTCACAATCACAGTCGCCTCCTTTAAATATCTTCTTCTGCCAAACTTGTCTCTTGTGTCTAGGTTTTTTCCATGTTCTTCTCGTTGTCGGTAATCCAGACCAGTGTCGTTTGTCATACGTGTCTCGCCATCCAGTCCAGTGTCGTTTGCCGTGCCTCTTCCTCGTGCCAGTCCAGTGTCGTTTGCCATGCTTGTTCCTCGTGCCAGTCCAATATCGTTTCCCATGCTTCTTCCTGCGTGCCAGTCCAGAGTCGTTTGCCATGCTTGTTGCTCGTGCCAGTCCAGTGTCGTTTGCCGTTAATCCGTCCATTGAAAAAAGGAGAAAAGAGAAAAATAAAAAGGCGTAACCACCCTCCAGCAAGCAAAAATGCTGCTGTTGGGTGGTTTTATAACTGAAAAAAACAAACAAAAAACTAACTTTAACTAAAGAAAAAAGCAAAATACAAAGACAAAAAATTAACACAAAATGGAGGAGAGCCTTCCTCTCCCTACTGCAGCCAACAACTTCCTGTGTGCTCTCTAGCGCCAACAGGGTGGTATGTCCGTGTTAAAGCTGTTGCAAAAAGCCCCCTATTTTAAGGTGAGGCACACTAAGTGCCATTATACTAGATAAGTAATAAATGAAATACAAAAAAATACTTCAAAATGAGCTACATTAAAGATAAGAGCATTAGTTAAGTAGTTAAAAAACAGTCAAACTCTGTTTAAAGAACAGCTACTTTAAAGGCAATTGAATTAAATAAGCAGTAAGGGAAAGCAAAGAGCTGGTCAAACTTTAGCCACACTAAGGGCCAGTGTATTAGATAAGTAGTGAAAAAACTCAAAAACTTACAGCACCTGGTATTCCTAGGCAGTCTCCTATCCAAGTACTAACTAGGCCCAACTCTGCTTTGCTTCTGAGATCAGACGAGATCAGGCGTGAACAGGGTGGGATGGCCGTAAGCGAAAGCTGCTGCAAAAAGCCCCTATTTTAAGGGTGAGGCACACTAAGTGCATTATACTAGATAAGTAATGAATGAAATACAAAAAAATACTTCAAAATGAGCTACATTAAAGATAAGAGCATTAGTTAAGTAGTTAAAAACAGTCAAACTCTGTTTAAAGAACAGCTACTTTAAAGGCAATTGAATTAAATAAGCAGTAAGGGAAAGCAAAGAGCTGGTCAAACTTTGGCCACACTAAGGGCCTGTGTATTAGATAAGTAGTGAAAAAACTCAAAACTTACAGCACCTGGTATTCTAGGCAGTCTCCCATCCAAGTACTAACTAGGCCCAACTCTGCTTAGCTTCTGAGATCAGGCGAGATCAGGCGTGAACAGGGTGGTATGTCCGTAAGCTAAAAGCTGCTGCAAAAGCCCCCTATTTTAATGTGAGGCACACTAAGTGCCATTATACTAGATAAGTAATGAATGAAATACAAAAAATACTTCAAAATGAGCTACATTAAAGATAAGAGCATTAGTTAAGTAGTTAAAAACAGTCAAACTCTGTTTAAAGAACAGCTACTTTAAAGGCAATTGAATTAAATAAGCAGTAAGGAAAGCAAAGAGCTGGTCAAACTTTGGCCACACTAAGGGCCAGTGTATTAGATAAGTAGTGAAAAAAACTCAAAAACTTACAGCACCTGGTATTCCTAGGCAGTCTCCCATCCAAGTACTAACTAGGCCCAACTCTGTAGCTTCTGAGATCAGGCGAGATCAGGCGTGAACAGGTGTGGTATGGCCGTAAACAAAGCTGCTGCAAAAAGCCCCTATTTTAAGGTGAGGCACACTAAATTGCCATTATACTAGATAAGTAATGAATGAAATACAAAAAAATACTTCAAAATGAGCTACATTAAAGATAAGAGCATTAGTTAAGTAGTTAAAACAGTCAAACTCTGTTTAAAGAACAGCTACTTTAAAGGCAATTGAATTAAATAAGCAGTAAGGGAAAGCAAAGAGCTGGTCAAACTTTGGCCACACTAAGGGCCAGTGTATTAGATAAGTAGTGAAAAAACTCAAAACTTACAGCACCTGGTATTCCTAGGCAGTCTCCCATCCAAGTACTAACTAGGCCCAACTCTTGCAGCTTCTGAGATCAGGCGAGATCAGGCGTGAACAGGGTGGTATGGCCGTGCAAAGCTGCTGCAAAAAGCCCCTATTTTAAGGTGAGGCACACTAAGAGTGCCATTATACTAGATAAGTAATGAATGAAATACAAAAAATACTTCCAAAATGAGCTACATTAAAGATAAGAGCATTAGTTAAGTAGTTAAAAACAGTCAAACTATTTTTAAAGAACAGCTACTTTAAAGGCAATTGAATTAAATAAGCAGTAAGGGAAAGCAAAGAGCTGGTCAAACTTTGGCCACACTAAGGGCCAGTGTATTAGATAAGTAGTGAAAAAACTCAAAACACAGCAGCACCTGGTATTCCTAGGCAGTCTCCCATCCAAGTACTAACTAGGCCCAACTCTGTAGCTTCTGAGATCAGGCGAGATCAGGCGTGAACAGGGTGGGATGGCCGTAAGCTAAAGCTGCTGCAAAAAGCCCCCTATTTTAAGGTGAGGCACACTAAGTGCCATTATACTAGATAAGTAATGAATGAAATACAAAAAAATACTTCAAAATGAGCTACATTAAAGATAAGAGCATTAGTTAAGTAGTTAAAAACAGTCAAACTCTGTTTAAAGAACAGCTACTTTAAAGGCAATTGAATTAAATAAGCAGTAAGGGAAAGCAAGAGAGCTGGTCAAACTTTGGCCACACTAAGGGCCAGTGTATTAGATAAGTAGTGAAAAACTCAAAACTTACAGCACCTGGTATTCCTAGGCAGTCTCCCATCCAGAAGTACTAACTAGGCCCAGCTCTGCTTAGCTTCTGAGATCAACGTGAGATCAGGCGTGAACAGAGAGTGGTATGGCCGTAAGCGAAAGCTGCTGCAAAAGCCCCTATTTTAAGGTGAGGCACACTAAGTGCCATTATACTAGATAAGTAATGAATGAAATACAAAAAAATACTTCAAAATGAGCTACATTAAAGATAAGAGCATTAGTTAAGTAGTTAAAAACAGTCAAACTCTGTTTAAAGAACAGCTACTTTAAAGGCAATTGAATTAAATAAGCAGTAAGGAAAGCAAAGAGCTGAGTCAAACTTTGGCCCACACTAAGGGCCAGTGTATTAGATAAGTAGTGAAAAAACTCAAAAACTTACAGCACCTGGTATTCCTAGGCAGTCTCCCATCCAAGTACTAACTAGGCCCAACTCTGCTTAGCTTCTGAGATCAGGCGAGATCAGGCGTGAACAGGGTGGGATGGCCGTGGCGAAAGCTGCTGCAAAAAGCCCCTATTTTTAAGGTGAGGCACACTAAGTGCCATTATACTAGATAAGTAATGAATGAAATACAAAAAATACTTCAAAATGAGCTACATTAAAGATAAGAGCATTAGTTAAGTAGTTAAAAACAGTCAAACTCTGTTTAAAGAACAGCTACTTTAAAGAGGCAATTGAATTAAATAAGCAGTGAGGGAAAGCAAAGAGCTGGTCAAACTTTGGCCACACTAAGGGCCAGTGTATTAGATAAGTAGTGAAAAACTCAAAAACTTACAGCACCTGGTATTCCTAGGCAGTCTCCCATCCAAGTACTAACTAGGCCCAACTCTGTAGCTTCTGAGATCAGGCGAGATCAGGCGTGAACAAAGGGTGGGATGGCCGTAAAGCAGAAGCTGCTGCAAAAGCCCCCTATTTTAAGGTGAGGCACACTAAGTGCCATTATACTAGATAAGTAATGAATGAAATACAAAAAAAAATACTTCAAAATGAGCTACATTAAAGATAAGAGCATTAGTTAAGTAGTTAAAAACAGTCAAACTCTGTTTAAAGAACAGCTACTTTAAAGGCAATTGAATTAAATAAGCAGTAAGGGAAAGCAAAGAGCTGGTCAAACTTTTGGCCACACTAAGGGCCAGTGTATTAGATAAGTAGTGAAAAACTCAAAACTTACAGCACCTGGTATTCCTAGGCAGTCTCCCATCCAAGTACTAACTAGGCCCAACTCTGCTTAGCTTCTGAGATCAGGCGAGATCAGGCGTGAACAGGGTGGTATGGCCGTGCGAAAGCTGCTGCAAAAAGCCCGGCTATTGTACAAGGTGAGGCACTAGGGTGCCATTATACTAGATAAGTAATGAATGAAATGCAAAAAAAAATGCTTCAAAATGAGCTACATTAAAGATAAGAGCATTAGTTAAGTAGTTAAAAACAGTCAAACTCTGTTTAAAGAACAGCTACTTTAAAGGCAATTGAATTAAATAAGCAGTAAGGGAAAGCAAAGAGCTGGTCAAACTTTGGCCACACTAAGAGACCAGTGTATTAGATAAGTAGTGAAAAAAACTCAAAACTTACAGCACCTGGTATTCCTAGGCAGTCTCCCATCCAGAAGTGAATAACTAGGCCCAACTCTGCTTAGCTTCACAGATCAGACAGAGATCAGGCGTGAACAGGTGGTATGGCCGTGGCAAAAGCTGCTGCAAAAAGCCCCTATTTTGGAGTGAGGCACACTAAGTGCCATTATGCTAGATAAGTAATGAATGAAATACAAAAAAATACTTCAAAAATGAGCTACATTAAAGATAAGAGCATTAGTTAAGTAGTTAAAAACAGTCAAACTCTGTTTAAAGAACAGCTACTTTAAAGGCAATTGAATTAAATAAGCAGTAAGGGAAAGCAAAGAGCTGGTCAAAACTTTGGCCACACTGAAGAACCAGTGTATTAGATAAGTAGTGAAAAAACTCAAAAACTTACAGCACCTGGTATTCACAGACAGTCTCCCATCCAAGTACTAACTAGGCCCAACTCTGCTTAGCTTACTGGAGATCAGGCGAGATCAGGCGACGAACAGGGTGGGATGGCCATAAGTGAAAAGCTATGCAAAAAGCCCCTATTTTTGGGTGAGGCACACTAAGTGCCATTATACTAGATAAGTAATGAATGAAATACAAAAAAAAATACTTAAAATGAGCTACATTAAAGATAAGAGCATTAGTTAAGTAGTTAAAAAACAGTCAAACTCTGTTTAAAAGAACAGCTACTTTAAAGACAATTGAATTAAATAAGCAGTAAGGGAAAGCAAAAGAGCTGGTCAAACTTTGGCCACACTAAGGGCCAGTGTATTAGATAAGTAGTAGAAAAAACTCAAAAACTTACAGCACCTGGTATTCCTAAGCGGTCTCCTCATCCAAGTACTAACTGGGGCCCAACTCTGTAGCTACTGAGATCAGAGACAAGGATCAGGCGTGAACAGAATTAGTATGGCCGTGGCTAAAACTGCTGCAAAAAGCCCCTATTTTTAGGTGAGGCACCACTAAATTGCCATTATACTAGATAAGTAATGAATGAAATACAAAAAAATACTTCAAAATGAGCTACATTAAAGATAAGAGCATTAGTTAAGTGAGTTAAAAACAGTCAAACTCTGTTTAAGTAACAGCTACTTAGCAAGAGCAATTGAATTAAATAAGCAGTAAGGGGAAAGCAAAGAGCTGGTCAAACTTTGGCCACACTAAGAGCCAGTGTATTAGATAAGTAGTAAAAATCCTGAAGAAACTTACAGCACCTGGTATTCCTAGAAGCAGTCTCCCATCCAGAAGTACTAACTCAGGCCCCAACTCTGCTTAGCTTCTGAGATCAGACAAGATCAGGCGTGAACAGGGTGGGATGGCGTGTGGCTGCTTGCAAAAGCCCCTATTTTAAGGTGAGGCACACTAGAATTGCCATTATACTAGATAAGTAATGAATGAAATACAAAAATGCTTCAAAAAATGAGCTAAACATTAAAGATAAGAGCATTAGTTAAGTAGTTAAAAACAGTCAAACTCTGTTTGAAAGAACAGCTACTTAAAAGCACAATTGAATTAAATAAGCAGTAAAGAGGAAAGCAAAGAGCTGGTCAAACTTTGGCCACACTAAGGGCCAGTGTATTAGATAAGTAGTGAAAAACTCAAAAACTTACAGCACCTGGTATTCCTAGGCAGTCTCCCATCCAAGTACTAAGTAGGCCCAACTCTGCTTTTAGCAACTGAGATCAGGCTGACATCAGGCGTGAACAGGGTGGGATGGCCGCGGAGAAAGCTACTGCAAAAAGCCTTCCCCTATTTTAAGGTGAGGCACACTAGAAGTGCCATTATACTAGATAAGTAATGGATGAAATGCACAAAAAAATGCTTCAAAATGAGCTACATTAAAGATAAGAGGCATTAGTTAAATGGTTAAAAACAGTCAAACTCTGTTTAAAGAACAGCTACTTTAAAAGCAATTGAATTAAATAAGCAGTAAGGGAAAGCAAAGAGAGCTGGTCAGACTTTGGCCACACTAAGGGCCAGTGTATTAGATAAGTAGTGAAAAAACTCAAAGGCTTACAGCACCTGTGTTTCCCTAGGCAGTCTCCCATCCAAGTACTAACTGGGCCCAACTCTGCTTAAGCTTCTGAGATCAGACAAGATCAGGCGTGAACAGGTGGTATGGCGTGGCTAGCTGCTGCAAAAAATGCTCCATTATTTAAGGTAGAGGCACACTAAGTTGCCATTATGCTAGATAAGTAATGAATGAAATACAAAAATACTTCAAAAATAGGCTACATTAAAGTATAAGAGCATTAGTTAAGTAGTTAAAAACAATTCAAACTCTGTTTAAAGAACAGCTACTTTTTAAAGGCAATTGAATTAAATAAGCAGTAGAGGAAAGCAAAGAGCTGGTCAAACTTTTGGCCACACTAAGGGCCAGTGTATTAGATAAGCAGTGAAAAAGCTCAAAAACTTACAGCACCTGGTATTCCTAGACAGTCTCCCATCTGGCATATTTGAATTTAGCTCAACTCTGCTTAGCTTCTGAGATCGGAGACAAGATCAGGCGTGAACAGTGAGTGGGTATGGCTGTGGTTAAGCGCTGCTGCAAAAAGCCCCTATTTTAAGGTGAGGCACCACTAGGGTACTAATATACTGTATAAGTAAATGAATGAAATACAAAAAAATACTTCAAAATGAGCTATACATTGAGATAGAGAGCATTAGTTAAGTAGTTAAAAACAGTCAAACTCTGTTTAAAGGAACAGCTACTTTAAAGGCAATTGAATTAAATAAGCAGTAAGGGAAAGCAAAGAGCTGAGCCAACTTTGGCTACACTATGGGCCAGTGTATTAGATAGAAGTAGTGAAAAAACTCAAAAACTTTGCTTTACCAATTATTCTAGATGATCTCCTGCCAAATTACTAACACTTAGGCCCCAACTCTGCTTAGCTTCACCAGGATCAGACGAGATCAGGCGTGGGAACGTGTTGACGTGCTGAGCGAAAGCTGCTGCAAAAAGCCCCTATTTTAAGGTGAGGCACACTAAGTGCCATTATAACAGATAAGTAATGAATGAAATACAAAAAATACTTCCAAATGAGCTACATTAAAAGATAAGAGCATTAGTTAAGTAGTTAAAAGCAATTCAAACTCTGTTTAAAGAACAGCTACTTTTAAAAACAAGTCTGAATTAAATAAGCAGTAAGAGAAAGCAAAGAGCTGGTCAAACTTTGGCCACACTAATGGGCCAGTGTATTAGATAAGTAGTGAAAAAAACTCAAAACTTACACAGCACCTGGTATTCTAGGCAGCCTCCATCCAAGTACTACTTCCCAACTCTGCTTAGCTTCTGAGATCAGGCGAGATCAGGCGTGAACAGGGTGGGATGGCCGTGGCGAAAGCTGCTGCAAAAGCCCCTATTTTAAGGTGAGGCACACTAAGTGCCATTATACTAGATAAGTAATGAATGAAATACAAAAAATACTTCAAAATGAGCTACATTAAAGATAAGAGCATTAGTTAAGTAGTTAAAAACAGTCAAACTCTGTTTAAAGAACAGCTACTTTAAAGGCAATTGAATTAAATAAGCAGTAAGGAAAGCAAAGAGCTGGTCAAACTTTGGCCACACTAAGGGCCAGTGTATTAGATAAGTAGTGAAAAAACTCAAAAACTTACAGCACCTGGTATTCCTAGGCAGTCTCCCATCCAAGTACTAACTAGGCCCAACTCTGTAGCTTCTGAGATCAGGCGAGATCAGGCGTGAACAGGGTGGTATGGCCGTGCGAAAGCTGCTGCAAAAAGCCCCTATTTTAAGGTGAGGCACACTAAGTGCCATTATACTAGATAAGTAATGAATGAAATACAAAAAATACTTCAAAATGAGCTACATTAAAGATAAGAGCATTAGTTAAGTAGTTAAAAACAGTCAAACTCTGTTTAAAGAACAGCTACTTTAAAGGCAATTGAATTAAATAAGCAGTAAAGGAAAGCAAAGAGCTGGTCAAACTTTGGCCACACTAAGGGCCAGTGTATTAGATAAGTAGTGAAAAAACTCAAAAACTTACAGCACCTGGTATTCCTAGGCAGTCTCCCATCCAAGTACTAACTAGGCCCAACTCTGTAGCTTCTGAGATCAGGCGAGATCAGGCGTGAACAGGGTGGTATGGCCGTAAGCGAAAGCTGCTGCAAAAGCCCCTATTTTAAGGTGAGGCACACTAAGTGCCATTATACTAGATAAGTAATGAATGAAATACAAAAAAATACTTCAAAATGAGCTACATTAAAGATAAGAGCATTAGTTAAGTAGTTAAAAACAGTCAAACTCTGTTTAAAGAACAGCTACTTTAAAGGCAATTGAATTAAATAAGCAGTAAGGAAAGCAAAGAGCTGGTCAAACTTTGGCCACACTAAGGGCCAGTGTATTAGATAAGTAGTGAAAAAACTCAAAAACTTACAGCACCTGGTATTCCTAGGCAGTCTCCCATCCAAGTACTAACTAGGCCCAACTCTGTAGCTTCTGAGATCAGGCGAGATCAGGCGTGAACAGGGTGGGATGGCCGTAAAAGAAAGCTGCAAAAAGCCCCTATTTTAAGGTGAGGCACACTAAGTGCCATTATACTAGATAAGTAATGAATGAAATACAAAAAATACTTCAAAATGAGCTACATTAAAGATAAGAGCATTAGTTAAGTAGTTAAAAACAGTCAAACTCTGTTTAAAGAACAGCTACTTTAAAGGCAATTGAATTAAATAAGCAGTAAGGAAAGCAAAGAGCTGGTCAAACTTTGGCCACACTAAGGGCCAGTGTATTAGATAAGTAGTGAAAAAACTCAAAAACTTACAGCACCTGGTATTCCTAGGCAGTCTCCCATCCAAGTACTAACTAGGCCCAACTCTGTAGCTTCTGAGATCAGGCGAGATCAGGCGTGAACAGGGTGGGATGGCCGTAAGCGAAAGCTGCTGCAAAAAGCCCTATTTTAAGGTGAGGCACACTACTAAGTGCCATTATACTAGATAAGTAATGAATGAAATACAAAAAAATACTTCAAAATGAGCTACATTAAAGATAAGAGCATTAGTTAAGTAGTTAAAAACAGTCAAACTCTGTTTAAAGAACAGCTACTTTAAAGGCAATTGAATTAAATAAGCAGTAAGGAAAGCAAAGAGCTGGTCAAACTTTGGCCACACACTAAGGCCAGTGTATTAGATAAGTAGTGAAAAAACTCAAAACTTACAGCACCTGGTATTCCTAGGCAGTCTCCCATCCAAGTACTAACTAGGCCCAACTCTGCTTAGCTTCTGAGATCAGGCGAGATCAGGCGTGAACAGGGTGGGATGGCCGTGCGAAAGCTGCTGCAAAAAGCCCCTATTTTAAGGTGAGGCACACTAAGTGCCATTATACTAGATAAGTAATGAATGAAATACAAAAAAATACTTCAAAATGAGCTACATTAAAGATAAGAGCATTAGTTAAGTAGTTAAAAACAGTCAAACTCTGTTTAAAGAACAGCTACTTTAAAGGCAATTGAATTAAATAAGCAGTAAGGGAAAGCAAAGAGCTGGTCAAACTTTGGCCACACTAAGGGCCAGTGTATTAGATAAGTAGTGAAAAAACTCAAAAACTTACAGCACCTGGTATTCCTAGGCAGTCTCACATTCCAAGTACTAACTAGGCCCAACTCTGCTTAGCTTCTGAGATCAGACGAGATCAGGCGTGAACAGGGTGGGATGGCCGTAAGCGAAAGCTGCTGCAAAAAGGCCCCTATTTTAAGGTGAGGCACACTAAGTGCCATTATACTAGATAAGTAATGAATGAAATACAAAAAAATACTTCAAAATGAGCTACATTAAAGATAAGAGCATTAGTTAAGTAGTTAAAAACAGTCAAACTCTGTTTAAAGAACAGCTACTTTAAAGGCAATTGAATTAAATAAGCAGTAAGGGAAAGAAAGCAAAGAGCTGGTCAAACTTTGGCCAGACTAAGGGCCAGTGTATTAGATAAGTAGTGAAAAAACTCAAAAACTTACAGCACCTGGTATTCCTAGGCAGTCTCCCATCCAAGTACTAACTAGGCCCAACTCTGTAGCTTCTGAGATCAGGCGAGATCAGGCGTGAACAGGGTGGTATGGCCGTGGCGAAAGCTGCTGCAAAAGCCCCTATTTTAAGGTGAGGCACACTAAGTGCCATTATACTAGATAAGTAATGAATGAAATACAAAAAAATACTTCAAAATGAGCTACATTAAAGATAAGAGCATTAGTTAAGTAGTTAAAAACAGTCAAACTCTGTTTAAAGAACAGCTACTTTAAAGGCAATTGAATTAAATAAGCAGTAAGGAAAGCAAAGAGCTGGTCAAACTTTGGCCACACTAAGGGCCAGTGTATTAGATAAGTAGTGAAAAAACTCAAAACTTACAGCACCTGGTATTCCTAGGCAGTCTCCCATCCAAGTACTAACTAGGCCCAACTCTGCTTAGCTTCTGAGATCAGGCGAGATCAGGCGTGAACAGGGTGGGTATGGCCGTAAAAGAAAGCTGCTGCAAAAAGCCCCTATTTTAAGGTGAGGCACACTAAGTGCCATTATACTAGATAAGTAATGAATGAAATACAAAAAAATACTTCAAAATGAGCTACATTAAAGATAAGAGCATTAGTTAAGTAGTTAAAAACAGTCAAACTCTGTTTAAAGAACAGCTACTTTAAAGGCAATTGAATTAAATAAGCAGTAAGGGAAAGCAAAGAGCTGGTCAAACTTTGGCCACACTAAGGGCCAGTGTATTAGATAAGTAGTGAAAAAACTCAAAACTTACAGCACCTGGTATTCCTAGGCAGTCTCCCATCCAAGTACTAACTAGGCCCAACTCTGCTTAGCTTCTGAGATCAGGCGAGATCAGGCGTGAACAGGGTGGTATGGCCGTGCGAAAGCTGCTGCAAAAAGCCCCTATTTTAAGGGTGAGGCACACTAAGTGCCATTATACTAGATAAGTAATGAATGAAATACAAAAAAATACTTCAAAATGAGCTACATTAAAGATAAGAGCATTAGTTAAGTAGTTAAAAACAGTCAAACTCTGTTTAAAGAACAGCTACTTTAAAGGCAATTGAATTAAATAAGCAGTAAGGAAAGCAAAGAGCTGGTCAAACTTTGGCCACACTAAGGGCCAGTGTATTAGATAAGTAGTGAAAAAACTCAAAACTTACAGCACCTGGTATTCCTAGGCAGTCTCCCATCCAAGTACTAACTAGGCCCAACTCTGCTTAGCTTCTGAGATCAGGCGAGATCAGGCGTGAACAGGGTGGGATGGCCGTGCGAAAGCTGCTGCAAAAAGCCCCTATTTTAAGGTGAGGCACACTAAGTGCCATTATACTAGATAAGTAATGAATGAAATACAAAAAAATACTTCAAAATGAGCTACATTAAAGATAAGAGCATTAGTTAAGTAGTTAAAAACAGTCAAACTCTGTTTTAAAGAACAGCTACTTTAAAGGCAATTGAATTAAATAAGCAGTAAGGAAAGCAAAGAGCTGGTCAAACTTTGGCCACACTAAGGGCCAGTGTATTAGATAAGTAGTGAAAAAACTCAAAAACTTACAGCACCTGGTATTCCTAGGCAGTCTCCCATCCAAGTACTAACTAGGCCCAACTCTGCTTAGCTTCTGAGATCAGGCGAGATCAGGCGTGAACAGGGTGGGATGGCCGTAAGTGAAAGCTGCTGCAAAAAGCCCCTATTTTAAGGTGAGGCACACTAAGTGCCATTATACTAGATAAGTAATGAATGAAATACAAAAAAATACTTCAAAATGAGCTACATTAAAGATAAGAGCATTAGTTAAGTAGTTAAAAACAGTCAAACTCTGTTTAAGAACAGCTACTTTAAAGGCAATTGAATTAAATAAGCAGTAAGGAAAAGCAAAGAGCTGGTCAAACTTTGGCCACACTAAGGGCCAGTGTATTAGATAAGTAGTGAAAAAACTCAAAACTTACAGCACCTGGTATTCCTAGGCAGTCTCCCATCCAAGTACTAACTAGGCCCAACTCTGCTTAGCTTCTGAGATCAGGCGAGATCAGGCGTGAACAGGGTGGTATGGCCGTGCGAAAGCTGCTGCAAAAAGCCCCTATTTTAAGGTGAGGCACACTAAGTGCCATTATACTAGATAAGTAATGAATGAAATACAAAAAAATACTTCAAAATGAGCTACATTAAAGATAAGAGCATTAGTTAAGTAGTTAAAAACAGTCAAACTCTGTTTAAAAGAACAGCTACTTTAAAGGCAATTGAATTAAATAAGCAGTAAGGGAAAGCAAAGAGCTGGTCAAACTTTGGCCACACTAAGGGCCAGTGTATTAGATAAGTAGTGAAAAAACTCAAAACTTACAGCACCTGGTATTCCTAGGCAGTCTCCCATCCAAGTACTAACTAGGCCCAACTCTGTAGCTTCTGAGATCAGGCGAGATCAGGCGTGAACAGGGTGGTATGGCCGTGTGCGAAAGCTGCTGCAAAAAGCCCCTATTTTTAAGGTGAGGCACACTAAGTGCCATTATACTAGATAAGTAATGAATGAAATACAAAAAAATACTTCAAAATGAGCTACATTAAAGATAAGAGCATTAGTTAAGTAGTTAAAAACAGTCAAACTCTGTTTAAAGAACAGCTACTTTAAAGGCAATTGAATTAAATAAGCAGTAAAGGAAAGCAAAGAGCTGGTCAAACTTTGGCCACACTAAGGGCCAGTGTATTAGATAAGTAGTGAAAAACTCAAAACTTACAGCACCTGGTATTCCTAGGCAGTCTCCCATCCAAGTACTAACTAGGCCCAACTCTGCTTAGCTTCTGAGATCAGGCGAGATCAGGCGTGAACAGGGTGGGATGGCCGTAAGCGAAAGCTGCTGCAAAAAGCCCCTATTTTAAGGTGAGGCACACTAAGTGCCATTATACTAGATAAGTAATGAATGAAATACAAAAAAATACTTCAAAATGAGCTACATTAAAGATAAGAGCATTAGTTAAGTAGTTAAAAACAGTCAAACTCTGTTTAAAGAACAGCTACTTTAAAGGCAATTGAATTAAATAAGCAGTAAGGAAAGCAAAGAGCTGGTCAAACTTTGGCCACACTAAGGGCCAGTGTATTAGATAAGTAGTGAAAAAACTCAAAACTTACAGCACCTGGTATTCCTAGGCAGTCTCCCATCCAAGTACTAACTAGGCCCAACTCTGCTTAGCTTCTGAGATCAGGCGAGATCAGGCGTGAACAGGGTGGGATGGCCGTAGCGAAAGCTGCTGCAAAAGCCCCTATTTTAAGGTGAGGCACACTAAGTGCCATTATACTAGATAAGTAATGAATGAAATACAAAAAATACTTCAAAATGAGCTACATTAAAGATAAGAGCATTAGTTAAGTAGTTAAAAACAGTCAAACTCTGTTTAAAGAACAGCTACTTTAAAGGCAATTGAATTAAATAAGCAGTAAGGGAAAGCAAAGAGCTGGTCAAACTTTGGCCACACTAAGGGCCAGTGTATTAGATAAGTAGTGAAAAAACTCAAAACTTACAGCACCTGGTATTCCTAGGCAGTCTCCCATCCAAGTACTAACTAGGCCCAACTCTGCTTAGCTTCTGAGATCAGGCGAGATCAGGCGTGAACAGGGTGGGATGGCCGTAAGCGAAAGCTGCTGCAAAAGCCCCTATTTTAAGGTGAGGCACACTAAGTGCCATTATACTAGATAAGTAATGAATGAAATACAAAAAAATACTTCAAAATGAGCTACATTAAAGATAAGAGCATTAGTTAAGTAGTTAAAAACAGTCAAACTCTGTTTAAAGAACAGCTACTTTAAAGGCAATTGAATTAAATAAGCAGTAAGGAAAGCAAAGAGCTGGTCAAACTTTGGCCACACTAAGGGCCAGTGTATTAGATAAGTAGTGAAAAAACTCAAAAACTTACAGCACCTGGTA
The DNA here is from genome assembly GCF_018831695.1 of Puntigrus tetrazona. Lineage (NCBI taxonomy): Eukaryota > Metazoa > Chordata > Actinopteri > Cypriniformes > Cyprinidae > Puntigrus > Puntigrus tetrazona. Next base: position 25,260 of record NW_025048577.1, read on the forward strand.
TTCCTAGGCAGTCTCCCATCCAAGTACTAACTAGGCCCAACTCTGTAGCTTCTGAGATCAGGCGAGATCAGGCGTGAACAGGGTGTGGTATGGCCGTAAGCGAAGCTGCTGCAAAAAGCCCCTATTTTAAGGTGAGGCACACTAAGTGCCATTATACTAGATAAGTAATGAATGAAATACAAAAAAATACTTCAAAATGAGCTACATTAAAGATAAGAGCATTAGTTAAGTAGTTAAAAACAGTCAAACTCTGTTTAAAGAACAGCTACTTTAAAGGCAATTGAATTAAATAAGCAGTAAGGAAAGCAAAGAGCTGGTCAAACTTTGGCCACACTAAGGGCCAGTGTATTAGATAAGTAGTGAAAAAACTCAAAAACTTACAGCACCTGGTATTCCTAGGCAGTCTCCCATCCAAGTACTAACTAGGCCCAACTCTGCTTAGCTTCTGAGATCAGGCGAGATCAGGCGTGAACAGGGTGGTATGGCCGTGCGAAAGCTGCTGCAAAAAGCCCCTATTTTAAGGTGAGGCACACTAAGTGCCATTATACTAGATAAGTAATGAATGAAATACAAAAAAATACTTCAAAATGAGCTACATTAAAGATAAGAGCATTAGTTAAGTAGTTAAAAACAGTCAAACTCTGTTTAAAGAACAGCTACTTTAAAGGCAATTGAATTAAATAAGCAGTAAAGGAAAGCAAAGAGCTGGTCAAACTTTGGCCACACTAAGGGCCAGTGTATTAGATAAGTAGTGAAAAAACTCAAAAACTTACAGCACCTGGTATTCCTAGGCAGTCTCCCATCCAAGTACTAACTAGGCCCAACTCTGTAGCTTCTGAGATCAGGCGAGATCAGGCGTGAACAGGGTGGGATGGCGTGTGCGAAAGCTGCTGCAAAAAAGCCCTATTTTAAGGTGAGGCACACTAAGTGCCATTATACTAGATAAGTAATGAATGAAATACAAAAAAATACTTCAAAATGAGCTACATTAAAGATAAGAGCATTAGTTAAGTAGTTAAAAACAGTCAAACTCTGTTTAAAGAACAGCTACTTTAAAGGCAATTGAATTAAATAAGCAGTAAGGAAAGCAAAGAGCTGGTCAAACTTTGGCCACACTAAGGGCCAGTGTATTAGATAAGTAGTGAAAAAACTCAAAAACTTACAGCACCTGGTATTCCTAGGCAGTCTCCCATCCAAGTACTAACTAGGCCCAACTCTGCTTAGCTTCTGAGATCAGGCGAGATCAGGCGTGAACAGGGTGGTATGGCCGTAAGCGAAAGCTGCTGCAAAAAGCCCCTATTTTAAGGTGAGGCACACTAAGTGCCATTATACTAGATAAGTAATGAATGAAATACAAAAAATACTTCAAAATGAGCTACATTAAAGATAAGAGCATTAGTTAAGTAGTTAAAAACAGTCAAACTCTGTTTAAAGAACAGCTACTTTAAAGGCAATTGAATTAAATAAGCAGTAAGGAAAGCAAAGAGCTGGTCAAACTTTGGCCACACTAAAGGCCAGTGTATTAGATAAGTAGTGAAAAAACTCAAAAACTTACAGCACCTGGTATTCCTAGGCAGTCTCCCATCCAAGTACTAACTAGGCCCAACTCTGCTTAGCTTCTGAGATCAGGCGAGAGATCAGGCGTGAACAGGGTGGTGGTATGGCGTAGTGAAAGCTGCTGCAAAAAGCCCCTATTTTAAGGTGAGGCACACTAAGTGCCATTATACTAGATAAGTAATGAATGAAATACAAAAAATACTTCAAAATGAGCTACATTAAAGATAAGAGCATTAGTTAAGTAGTTAAAAACAGTCAAACTCTGTTTAAAGAACAGCTACTTTAAAGGCAATTGAATTAAATAAGCAGTAAGGAAAGCAAAGAGCTGGTCAAACTTTGGCCACACTAAGGGCCAGTGTATTAGATAAGTAGTGAAAAAACTCAAAAACTTACAGCACCTGGTATTCCTAGGCAGTCTCCCATCCAAGTACTAACTAGGCCCAACTCTGCTTAGCTTCTGAGATCAGGCGAGATCAGGCGTGAACAGGGTGGTATGGCCGTAAGCGAAAGCTGCTGCAAAAGCCCCTATTTTAAGGTGAGGCACACTAAGTGCCATTATACTAGATAAGTAATGAATGAAATACAAAAAAATACTTCAAAATGAGCTACATTAAAGATAAGAGCATTAGTTAAGTAGTTAAAAACAGTCAAACTCTGTTTAAAGAACAGCTACTTTAAAGGCAATTGAATTAAATAAGCAGTAAAGGAAAGCAAAGAGCTGGTCAAACTTTGGCCACACTAAGGGCCAGTGTATTAGATAAGTAGTGAAAAAACTCAAACTTACAGCACCTGGTATTCCTAGGCAGTCTCCCATCCAAGTACTAACTAGGCCCAACTCTGCTTAGCTTCTGAGATCAGGCGAGATCAGGCGTGAACAGGGTGGTATGGCCGTGCGAAAGCTGCTGCAAAAAGCCCCTATTTTAAGGTGAGGCACACTAAGTGCCATTATACTAGATAAGTAATGAATGAAATACAAAAAAATACTTCAAAATGAGCTACATTAAAGATAAGAGCATTAGTTAAGTAGTTAAAAACAGTCAAACTCTGTTTAAAGAACAGCTACTTTAAAGGCAATTGAATTAAATAAGCAGTAAGGAAAGCAAAGAGCTGGTCAAACTTTGGCCACACACTAAGGCCAGTGTATTAGATAAGTAGTGAAAAAACTCAAAACTTACAGCACCTGGTATTCCTAGGCAGTCTCCCATCCAAGTACTAACTAGGCCCACTCTCTGTAGCTTCTGAGATCAGGCGAGATCAGGCGTGAACAGGGTGTGGTATGGCCGTAAGCGAAAGCTGCTGCAAAAAGCCCCTATTTTAAGGTGAGGCACACTAAGTGCCATTATACTAGATAAGTAATGAATGAAATACAAAAAAATACTTCAAAATGAGCTACATTAAAGATAAGAGCATTAGTTAAGTAGTTAAAAACAGTCAAACTCTGTTTAAAGAACAGCTACTTTAAAGGCAATTGAATTAAATAAGCAGTAAGGGAAAGCAAAGAGCTGGTCAAACTTTGGCCACACTAAGGGCCAGTGTATTAGATAAGTAGTGAAAAAACTCAAAAACTTACAGCACCTGGTATTCCTAGGCAGTCTCCCATCCAAGTACTAACTAGGCCCAACTCTGCTGTAGCTTCTGAGATCAGGCGAGATCAGGCGTGAACAGGGTGGGATGGCCGTGTGAAAGCTGCTGCAAAAGCCCCTATTTTTAAGGTGAGGCACACTAAGTGCCATTATACTAGATAAGTAATGAATGAAATACAAAAAAATACTTCAAAATGAGCTACATTAAAGATAAGAGCATTAGTTAAGTAGTTAAAAACAGTCAAACTCTGTTTAAAGAACAGCTACTTTAAAGGCAATTGAATTAAATAAGCAGTAAGGGAAAGCAAAGAGCTGGTCAAACTTTGGCCACACTAAGGGCCAGTGTATTAGATAAGTAGTGAAAAAACTCAAAAACTTACAGCACCTGGTATTCCTAGGCAGTCTCCCATCCAAGTACTAACTAGGCCCAACTCTGTAGCTTCTGAGATCAGGCGAGATCAGGCGTGAACAGGGTGGTATGGCCGTAAGAAAGCTGCTGCAAAAAGCCCCTATTTTAAGGTGAGGCACACTAAGTGCCATTATACTAGATAAGTAATGAATGAAATACAAAAAATACTTCAAAATGAGCTACATTAAAGATAAGAGCATTAGTTAAGTAGTTAAAAACAGTCAAACTCTGTTTAAAGAACAGCTACTTTAAAGGCAATTGAATTAAATAAGCAGTAAGGGAAAGCAAAGAGCTGGTCAAACTTTGGCCACACTAAGGGCCAGTGTATTAGATAAGTAGTGAAAAAACTCAAAACTTACAGCACCTGGTATTCCTAGGCAGTCTCCCATCCAAGTACTAACTAGGCCCAACTCTGTAGCTTCTGAGATCAGGCGAGATCAGGCGTGAACAGGGTGGGTATGGCCGTGCGAAAGCTGCTGCAAAAGCCCCTATTTTAAGGTGAGGCACACTAAGTGCCATTATACTAGATAAGTAATGAATGAAATACAAAAAATACTTCAAAATGAGCTACATTAAAGATAAGAGCATTAGTTAAGTAGTTAAAAACAGTCAAACTCTGTTTAAAGAACAGCTACTTTAAAGGCAATTGAATTAAATAAGCAGTAAGGGAAAGCAAAGAGCTGGTCAAACTTTGGCCACACTAAGGGCCAGTGTATTAGATAAGTAGTGAAAAAACTCAAAACTTACAGCACCTGGTATTCCTAGGCAGTCTCCCATCCAAGTACTAACTAGGCCCAACTCTGCTTAGCTTCTGAGATCAGGCGAGATCAGGCGTGAACAGGGTGGGATGGCCGTGGCGAAAGCTGCTGCAAAAGCCCCTATTTTAAGGTGAGGCACACTAAGTGCCATTATACTAGATAAGTAATGAATGAAATACAAAAAATACTTCAAAATGAGCTACATTAAAGATAAGAGCATTAGTTAAGTAGTTAAAAACAGTCAAACTCTGTTTAAAGAACAGCTACTTTAAAGGCAATTGAATTAAATAAGCAGTAAGGGAAAGCAAAGAGCTGGTCAAACTTTGGCCACACTAAGGGCCAGTGTATTAGATAAGTAGTGAAAAAACTCAAAAACTTACAGCACCTGGTATTCCTAGGCAGTCTCCCATCCAAGTACTAACTAGGCCCAACTCTGCTTAGCTTCTGAGATCAGGCGAGATCAGGCGTGAACAGGGTGGGATGGCCGTAAGCGAAAGCTGCTGCAAAAAGCCCCTATTTTAAGGTGAGCACACACTAAGTGCCATTATACTAGATAAGTAATGAATGAAATACAAAAAAATACTTCAAAATGAGCTACATTAAAGATAAGAGCATTAGTTAAGTAGTTAAAAACAGTCAAACTCTGTTTAAAGAACAGCTACTTTAAAGGCAATTGAATTAAATAAGCAGTAAAGGAAAGCAAAGAGCTGGTCAAACTTTGGCCACACTAAGGGCCAGTGTATTAGATAAGTAGTGAAAAAACTCAAAAACTTACAGCACCTGGTATTCCTAGGCAGTCTCCCATCCAAGTACTAACTAGGCCCAACTCTGTAGCTTCTGAGATCAGGCGAGATCAGGCGTGAACAGGGTGGGATGGCCGTAAAGAAAGCTGCTGCAAAAGCCCCTATTTTAAGGTGAGGCACACTAAGTGCCATTATACTAGATAAGTAATGAATGAAATACAAAAAAATACTTCAAAATGAGCTACATTAAAGATAAGAGCATTAGTTAAGTAGTTAAAAACAGTCAAACTCTGTTTAAAGAACAGCTACTTTAAAGGCAATTGAATTAAATAAGCAGTAAAGGAAAGCAAAGAGCTGGTCAAACTTTGGCCACACTAAGGGCCAGTGTATTAGATAAGTAGTGAAAAACTCAAAACTTACAGCACCTGGTATTCCTAGGCAGTCTCCCATCCAAGTACTAACTAGGCCCAACTCTGCTTAGCTTCTGAGATCAGGCGAGATCAGGCGTGAACAGGGTGGTATGGCCGTGCGAAAGCTGCTGCAAAAGCCCCCCTTTTAAGGTGAGGCACACTAAGTGCCATTATACTAGATAAGTAATGAATGAAATACAAAAAAATACTTCAAAATGAGCTACATTAAAGATAAGAGCATTAGTTAAGTAGTTAAAAACAGTCAAACTCTGTTTAAAGAACAGCTACTTTAAAGGCAATTGAATTAAATAAGCAGTAAGGAAAGCAAAGAGCTGGTCAAACTTTGGCCACACTAAGGGCCAGTGTATTAGATAAGTAGTGAAAAAACTCAAAAACTTACAGCACCTGGTATTCCTAGGCAGTCTCCCATCCAAGTACTAACTAGGCCCAACTCTGTAGCTTCTGAGATCAGGCGAGATCAGGCGTGAACAGGGTGGGATGGCCGTGCAGCTGCTGCAAAAGCCCCTATTTTAAGGTGAGGCACACTAAGTGCCATTATACTAGATAAGTAATGAATGAAATACAAAAAAATACTTCAAAATGAGCTACATTAAAGATAAGAGCATTAGTTAAGTAGTTAAAAACAGTCAAACTCTGTTTAAAGAACAGCTACTTTAAAGGCAATTGAATTAAATAAGCAGTAAAGGAAAGCAAAGAGCTGGTCAAACTTTGGCCACACTAAGGCCAGTGTATTAGATAAGTAGTGAAAAAACTCAAAACTTACAGCACCTGGTATTCCTAGGCAGTCTCCCATCCAAGTACTAACTAGGCCCAACTCTGTAGCTTCTGAGATCAGGCGAGATCAGGCGTGAACAGGGTGGGATGGCCGTAAGCGAAAGCTGCTGCAAAAAGCCCCCTATTTTAAGGTGAGGCACACTAAGTGCCATTATACTAGATAAGTAATGAATGAAATACAAAAAAATACTTCAAAATGAGCTACATTAAAGATAAGAGCATTAGTTAAGTAGTTAAAAACAGTCAAACTCTGTTTAAAGAACAGCTACTTTAAAGGCAATTGAATTAAATAAGCAGTAAGGAAAGCAAAGAGCTGGTCAAACTTTGGCCACACTAAGGGCCAGTGTATTAGATAAGTAGTGAAAAAACTCAAAAACTTACAGCACCTGGTATTCCTAGGCAGTCTCCCATCCAAGTACTAACTAGGCCCAACTCTGCTTAGCTTCTGAGATCAGACGAGATCAGGCGTGAACAGGGTGGGATGGCCGTAAGCGAAAGCTGCTGCAAAAAGCCCCCTATTTTAAGGTGAGGCACACTAAGTGCCATTATACTAGATAAGTAATGAATGAAATACAAAAAATACTTCAAAATGAGCTACATTAAAGATAAGAGCATTAGTTAAGTAGTTAAAAACAGTCAAACTCTGTTTAAAGAACAGCTACTTTAAAGGCAATTGAATTAAATAAGCAGTAAGGAAAGCAAAGAGCTGGTCAAACTTTGGCCACACTAAGGGCCAGTGTATTAGATAAGTAGTGAAAAAACTCAAAAACTTACAGCACCTGGTATTCCTAGGCAGTCTCCCATCCAAGTACTAACTAGGCCCAACTCTGCTTAGCTTCTGAGATCAGGCGAGATCAGGCGTGAACAGGGTGGGATGGCCGTGAAAGCTGCTGCAAAAGCCCCTATTTTAAGGTGAGGCACACTAAGTGCCATTATACTAGATAAGTAATGAATGAAATACAAAAAATACTTCAAAATGAGCTACATTAAAGATAAGAGCATTAGTTAAGTAGTTAAAAACAGTCAAACTCTGTTTAAAGAACAGCTACTTTAAAGGCAATTGAATTAAATAAGCAGTAAGGAAAGCAAAGAGCTGGTCAAACTTTGGCCACACTAAGGGCCAGTGTATTAGATAAGTAGTGAAAAAACTCAAAACTTACAGCACCTGGTATTCCTAGGCAGTCTCCCATCCAAGTACTAACTAGGCCCAACTCTGTAGCTTCTGAGATCAGGCGAGATCAGGCGTGAACAGGGTGGGATGGCCGTGCGAAAGCTGCTGCAAAAAGCCCCTATTTTAAGGTGAGGCACACTAAGTGCCATTATACTAGATAAGTAATGAATGAAATACAAAAAAATACTTCAAAATGAGCTACATTAAAGATAAGAGCATTAGTTAAGTAGTTAAAAACAGTCAAACTCTGTTTAAAGAACAGCTACTTTAAAGGCAATTGAATTAAATAAGCAGTAAGGGAAAGCAAAGAGCTGGTCAAACTTTGGCCACACTAAGGGCCAGTGTATTAGATAAGTAGTGAAAAAACTCAAAACTTACAGCACCTGGTATTCCTAGGCAGTCTCCCATCCAAGTACTAACTAGGCCCAACTCTGCTTAGCTTCTGAGATCAGGCGAGATCAGGCGTGAACAGGGTGGGATGGCCGTGCGAAAGCTGCTGCAAAAAGCCCCTATTTTAAGGTGAGGCACACTAAGTGCCATTATACTAGATAAGTAATGAATGAAATACAAAAAAATACTTCAAAATGAGCTACATTAAAGATAAGAGCATTAGTTAAGTAGTTAAAAACAGTCAAACTCTGTTTAAAGAACAGCTACTTTAAAGGCAATTGAATTAAATAAGCAGTAAAGGAAAGCAAAGAGCTGGTCAAACTTTGGCCACACTAAGGGCCAGTGTATTAGATAAGTAGTGAAAAAACTCAAAAACTTACAGCACCTGGTATTCCTAGGCAGTCTCCCATCCAAGTACTAACTAGGCCCAACTCTGTAGCTTCTGAGATCAGGCGAGATCAGGCGTGAACAGGGTGGGATGGCCGTAAGAAAGCTGCTGCAAAAAGCCCCTATTTTAAGGTGAGGCACACTAAGTGCCATTATACTAGATAAGTAATGAATGAAATACAAAAAATACTTCAAAATGAGCTACATTAAAGTAAGAGCATTAGTTAAGTAGTTAAAAACAGTCAAACTCTGTTTAAAGAACAGCTACTTTAAAGGCAATTGAATTAAATAAGCAGTAAAGGAAAGCAAAGAGCTGGTCAAACTTTGGCCACACTAAGGGCCAGTGTATTAGATAAGTAGTGAAAAAACTCAAAACTTACAGCACCTGGTATTCCTAGGCAGTCTCCCATCCAAGTACTAACTAGGCCCAACTCTGCTTAGCTTCTGAGATCAGGCGAGATCAGGCGTGAACAGGGTGGGATGGCCGTAAGCGAAAGCTGCTGCAAAAGCCCCTATTTTAAGGTGAGGCACACTAAGTGCCATTATACTAGATAAGTAATGAATGAAATACAAAAAATACTTCAAAATGAGCTACATTAAAGATAAGAGCATTAGTTAAGTAGTTAAAAACAGTCAAACTCTGTTTAAGAAGAACAGCTACTTTAAAGGCAATTGAATTAAATAAGCAGTAAAGGAAAGCAAAGAGCTGGTCAAACTTTGGCCACACTAAAGGGCCAGTGTATTAGATAAGTAGTGAAAAAACTCAAAAACTTACAGCACCTGGTATTCCTAGGCAGTCTCCCATCCAAGTACTAACTAGGCCCAACTCTGTAGCTTCTGAGATCAGGCGAGATCAGGCGTGAACAGGGTGTGGTATGGCCGTGCGAAAGCTGCTGCAAAAAGCCCCTATTTTAAGGTGAGGCACACTAAGTGCCATTATACTAGATAAGTAATGAATGAAATACAAAAAAATACTTCAAAATGAGCTACATTAAAGATAAGAGCATTAGTTAAGTAGTTAAAAACAGTCAAACTCTGTTTAAAGAACAGCTACTTTAAAGGCAATTGAATTAAATAAGCAGTAAGGGAAAGCAAAGAGCTGGTCAAACTTTGGCCACACTAAGGGCCAGTGTATTAGATAAGTAGTGAAAAAACTCAAAACTTACAGCACCTGGTATTCCTAGGCAGTCTCCCATCCAAGTACTAACTAGGCCCAACTCTGCTTAGCTTCTGAGATCAGGCGAGATCAGGCGTGAACAGGGTGGTATGGCCGTAAGAAAGCTGCTGCAAAAGCCCCTATTTTAAGGTGAGGCACACTAAGTGCCATTATACTAGATAAGTAATGAATGAAATACAAAAAAATACTTCAAAATGAGCTACATTAAAGATAAGAGCATTAGTTAAGTAGTTAAAAACAGTCAAACTCTGTTTAAAGAACAGCTACTTTAAAGGCAATTGAATTAAATAAGCAGTAAAGGAAAGCAAAGAGCTGGTCAAACTTTGGCCACACTAAGGGCCAGTGTATTAGATAAGTAGTGAAAAAACTCAAAAACTTACAGCACCTGGTATTCCTAGGCAGTCTCCCATCCAAGTACTAACTAGGCCCAACTCTGCTTAGCTTCTGAGATCAGGCGAGATCAGGCGTGAACAGGTGTGGTATGGCCGTAGCGAAAGCTGCAAAAGCCCCTATTTTTAAGGTGAGGCACACTAAGTGCCATTATACTAGATAAGTAATGAATGAAATACAAAAAATACTTCAAAATGAGCTACATTAAAGATAAGAGCATTAGTTAAGTAGTTAAAAACAGTCAAACTCTGTTTAAAGAACAGCTACTTTAAAGGCAATTGAATTAAATAAGCAGTAAGGAAAGCAAGAGCTGGTCAAACTTTGGCCACACTAAGGGCCAGTGTATTAGATAAGTAGTGAAAAAACTCAAAAACTTACAGCACCTGGTATTCCTAGGCAGTCTCCCATCCAAGTACTAACTAGGCCCAACTCTGTAGCTTCTGAGATCAGGCGAGATCAGGCGTGAACAGGGTGGGTATGGCCGTAAGCGAAAGCTGCTGCAAAAAGCCCCTATTTTAAGGTGAGGCACACTAAGTGCCATTATACTAGATAAGTAATGAATGAAATACAAAAAAATACTTCAAAATGAGCTACATTAAAGATAAGAGCATTAGTTAAGTAGTTAAAAACAGTCAAACTCTGTTTAAAGAACAGCTACTTTAAAGGCAATTGAATTAAATAAGCAGTAAGGGAAAGCAAAGAGCTGGTCAAACTTTGGCCACACTAAGGGCCAGTGTATTAGATAAGTAGTGAAAAAACTCAAAACTTACAGCACCTGGTATTCCTAGGCAGTCTCCCATCCAAGTACTAACTAGGCCCAACTCTGCTTAGCTTCTGAGATCAGGCGAGATCAGGCGTGAACAGGGTGGTATGGCCGTGAAAGCTGCTGCAAAAGCCCCTATTTTAAGGTGAGGCACACTAAGTGCCATTATACTAGATAAGTAATGAATGAAATACAAAAAAATACTTCAAAATGAGCTACATTAAAGATAAGAGCATTAGTTAAGTAGTTAAAAACAGTCAAACTCTGTTTAAAGAACAGCTACTTTAAAGGCAATTGAATTAAATAAGCAGTAAGGAAAGCAAAGAGCTGGTCAAACTTTGGCCACACTAAGGGCCAGTGTATTAGATAAGTAGTGAAAAAACTCAAAACTTACAGCACCTGGTATTCCTAGGCAGTCTCCCATCCAAGTACTAACTAGGCCCAACTCTGCTTAGCTTCTGAGATCAGGCGAGATCAGGCGTGAACAGGGTGGTATGGCCGTAAGCGAAAGCTGCTGCAAAAAGCCCCTATTTTTAAGGTGAGGCACACTAAGTGCCATTATACTAGATAAGTAATGAATGAAATACAAAAAATACTTCAAAATGAGCTACATTAAAGATAAGAGCATTAGTTAAGTAGTTAAAAACAGTCAAACTCTGTTTAAAGAACAGCTACTTTAAAGGCAATTGAATTAAATAAGCAGTAAGGAAAGCAAAGAGCTGGTCAAACTTTGGCCACACTAAGGGCCAGTGTATTAGATAAGTAGTGAAAAAACTCAAAAACTTACAGCACCTGGTATTCCTAGGCAGTCTCCCATCCAAGTACTAACTAGGCCCAACTCTGCTTAGCTTCTGAGATCAGACGAGATCAGGCGTGAACAGGGTGGGATGGCCGTAAGCGAAAGCTGCTGCAAAAAGCCCCCTATTTTAAGGTGAGGCACACTAAGTGCCATTATACTAGATAAGTAATGAATGAAATACAAAAAAATACTTCAAAATGAGCTACATTAAAGATAAGAGCATTAGTTAAGTAGTTAAAAACAGTCAAACTCTGTTTAAAGAACAGCTACTTTAAAGGCAATTGAATTAAATAAGCAGTAAAGGAAAGCAAAGAGCTGGTCAAACTTTGGCCACACTAAGGGCCAGTGTATTAGATAAGTAGTGAAAAAACTCAAAAACTTACAGCACCTGGTATTCCTAGGCAGTCTCCCATCCAAGTACTAACTAGGCCCAACTCTGTAGCTTCTGAGATCAGGCGAGATCAGGCGTGAACAGGGTGGTATGGCCGTAGCGAAAGCTGCTGCAAAAAGCCCCTATTTTAAGGTGAGGCACACTAAGTGCCATTATACTAGATAAGTAATGAATGAAATACAAAAAATACTTCAAAATGAGCTACATTAAAGATAAGAGCATTAGTTAAGTAGTTAAAAACAGTCAAACTCTGTTTAAAGAACAGCTACTTTAAAGGCAATTGAATTAAATAAGCAGTAAGGAAAGCAAAGAGCTGGTCAAACTTTGGCCACACTAAGAGGCCAGTGTATTAGATAAGTAGTGAAAAAACTCAAAAACTTACAGCACCTGGTATTCCTAGGCAGTCTCCCATCCAAGTACTAACTAGGCCCAACTCTGCTTAGCTTCTGAGATCAGGCGAGATCAGGCGTGAACAGGGTGGGATGGCCGTAAGAAAGCTGCTGCAAAAGCCCCTATTTTAAGGTGAGGCACACTAAGTGCCATTATACTAGATAAGTAATGAATGAAATACAAAAAATACTTCAAAATGAGCTACATTAAAGATAAGAGCATTAGTTAAGTAGTTAAAAACAGTCAAACTCTGTTTAAAGAACAGCTACTTTAAAGGCAATTGAATTAAATAAGCAGTAAGGAAAGCAAAGAGCTGGTCAAACTTTGGCCACACTAAGGGCCAGTGTATTAGATAAGTAGTGAAAAAACTCAAAACTTACAGCACCTGGTATTCCTAGGCAGTCTCCCATCCAAGTACTAACTAGGCCCAACTCTGCTTAGCTTCTGAGATCAGGCGAGATCAGGCGTGAACAGGGTGGTATGGCCGTGCGAAAGCTGCTGCAAAAAGCCCCTATTTTAAGGTGAGGCACACTAAGTGCCATTATACTAGATAAGTAATGAATGAAATACAAAAAATACTTCAAAATGAGCTACATTAAAGATAAGAGCATTAGTTAAGTAGTTAAAAACAGTCAAACTCTGTTTAAAGAACAGCTACTTTAAAGGCAATTGAATTAAATAAGCAGTAAGGGAAAGCAAAGAGCTGGTCAAACTTTGGCCACACTAAGGGCCAGTGTATTAGATAAGTAGTGAAAAAACTCAAAACTTACAGCACCTGGTATTCCTAGGCAGTCTCCCATCCAAGTACTAACTAGGCCCAACTCTGTAGCTTCTGAGATCAGGCGAGATCAGGCGTGAACAGGGTGGGATGGCCGTGCGAAAGCTGCTGCAAAAAGCCCCTATTTTAAGGTGAGGCACACTAAGTGCCATTATACTAGATAAGTAATGAATGAAATACAAAAAATACTTCAAAATGAGCTACATTAAAGATAAGAGCATTAGTTAAGTAGTTAAAAACAGTCAAACTCTGTTTAAAGAACAGCTACTTTAAAGGCAATTGAATTAAATAAGCAGTAAGGAAAGCAAAGAGCTGGTCAAACTTTGGCCACACTAAGGGCCAGTGTATTAGATAAGTAGTGAAAAAACTCAAAAACTTACAGCACCTGGTATTCCTAGGCAGTCTCCCATCCAAGTACTAACTAGGCCCAACTCTGCTTAGCTTCTGAGATCAGGCGAGATCAGGCGTGAACAGGGTGGGATGGCGTGGCAGAAAGCTGCTGCAAAAAGCCCCTATTTTAAGGTGAGGCACACTAAGTGCCATTATACTAGATAAGTAATGAATGAAATACAAAAAATACTTCAAAATGAGCTACATTAAAGATAAGAGCATTAGTTAAGTAGTTAAAAACAGTCAAACTCTGTTTAAAGAACAGCTACTTTAAAGGCAATTGAATTAAATAAGCAGTAAAGGAAAGCAAAGAGCTGGTCAAACTTTGGCCACACTAAGGGCCAGTGTATTAGATAAGTAGTGAAAAAACTCAAAAACTTACAGCACCTGGTATTCCTAGGCAGTCTCCCATCCAAGTACTAACTAGGCCCAACTCTGTAGCTTCTGAGATCAGGCGAGATCAGGCGTGAACAGGGTGGGATGGCCGTGCGAAAGCTGCTGCAAAAAGCCCCTATTTTAAGGTGAGGCACACTAAGTGCCATTATACTAGATAAGTAATGAATGAAATACAAAAAATACTTCAAAATGAGCTACATTAAAGATAAGAGCATTAGTTAAGTAGTTAAAAACAGTCAAACTCTGTTTAAAGAACAGCTACTTTAAAAGGCAATTGAATTAAATAAGCAGTAAGGAAAGCAGAGCTGGTCAAACTTTGGCCACACTAAGGGCCAGTGTATTAGATAAGTAGTGAAAAAACTCAAAACTTACAGCACCTGGTATTCCTAGGCAGTCTCCCATCCAAGTACTAACTAGGCCCAACTCTGTAGCTTCTGAGATCAGGCGAGATCAGGCGTGAACAGGGTGGTATGGCCGTGAAAGCTGCTGCAAAAAGCCCCTATTTTAAGGTGAGGCACACTAAGTGCCATTATACTAGATAAGTAATGAATGAAATACAAAAAATACTTCAAAATGAGCTACATTAAAGATAAGAGCATTAGTTAAGTAGTTAAAAACAGTCAAACTCTGTTTAAAGAACAGCTACTTTAAAGGCAATTGAATTAAATAAGCAGTAAGGAAAGCAAAGAGCTGGTCAAACTTTGGCCACACTAAGGGCCAGTGTATTAGATAAGTAGTGAAAAAACTCAAAACTTACAGCACCTGGTATTCCTAGGCAGTCTCCCATCCAAGTACTAACTAGGCCCAACTCTGTAGCTTCTGAGATCAGGCGAGATCAGGCGTGAACAGGGTGGTATGGCCGTAAGCGAAAGCTGCTGCAAAAAGCCCCTATTTTAAGGTGAGGCACACTAAGTGCCATTATACTAGATAAGTAATGAATGAAATACAAAAAAATACTTCAAAATGAGCTACATTAAAGATAAGAGCATTAGTTAAGTAGTTAAAAACAGTCAAACTCTGTTTAAAGAACAGCTACTTTAAAGGCAATTGAATTAAATAAGCAGTAAGGAAAGCAAAGAGCTGGTCAAACTTTGGCCACACTAAGGGCCAGTGTATTAGATAAGTAGTGAAAAAACTCAAAAACTTACAGCACCTGGTATTCCTAGGCAGTCTCCCATCCAAGTACTAACTAGGCCCAACTCTGCTTAGCTTCTGAGATCAGGCGAGATCAGGCGTGAACAGGGTGGGATGGCCGTAAGCGAAAGCTGCTGCAAAAGCCCCTATTTTTAAGGTGAGGCACACTAAGTGCCATTATACTAGATAAGTAATGAATGAAATACAAAAAAATACTTCAAAATGAGCTACATTAAAGATAAGAGCATTAGTTAAGTAGTTAAAAACAGTCAAACTCTGTTTAAAGAACAGCTACTTTAAAGGCAATTGAATTAAATAAGCAGTAAGGAAAGCAAAGAGCTGGTCAAACTTTGGCCACACTAAGGGCCAGTGTATTAGATAAGTAGTGAAAAAACTCAAAAACTTACAGCACCTGGTATTCCTAGGCAGTCTCCCATCCAAGTACTAACTAGGCCCAACTCTGTAGCTTCTGAGATCAGGCGAGATCAGGCGTGAACAGGGTGGGATGGCCGTAAGCGAAAGCTGCTGCAAAAGCCCCTATTTTAAGGTGAGGCACACTAAGTGCCATTATACTAGATAAGTAATGAATGAAATACAAAAAAATACTTCAAAATGAGCTACATTAAAGATAAGAGCATTAGTTAAGTAGTTAAAAACAGTCAAACTCTGTTTAAAGAACAGCTACTTTAAAGGCAATTGAATTAAATAAGCAGTAAGGAAAGCAAAGAGCTGGTCAAACTTTGGCCACACTAAGGGCCAGTGTATTAGATAAGTAGTGAAAAAACTCAAAACTTACAGCACCTGGTATTCCTAGGCAGTCTCCCATCCAAGTACTAACTAGGCCCAACTCTGTAGCTTCTGAGATCAGGCGAGATCAGGCGTGAACAGAGGTGGTATGGCCGTGGCGAAAGCTGCTGCAAAAAGCCCTATTTTAAGGTGAGGCACACTAAGTGCCATTATACTAGATAAGTAATGAATGAAATACAAAAAATACTTCAAAATGAGCTACATTAAAGATAAGAGCATTAGTTAAGTAGTTAAAAACAGTCAAACTCTGTTTAAAGAACAGCTACTTTAAAGGCAATTGAATTAAATAAGCAGTAAGGAAAGCAAAGAGCTGGTCAAACTTTGGCCACACTAAGAGACCAGTGTATTAGATAAGTAGTGAAAAAACTCAAAAACTTACAGCACCTGGTATTTCCTAGGCAGTCTCCCATCCAAGTACTAACTAGGCCCAACTCTGCTTAGCTTCTGAGATCAGGCGAGATCAGGCGTGAACAGGGTGGGATGGCCGTGCGAAAGCTGCTGCAAAAGCCCCTATTTTAAGGTGAGGCACACTAAGTGCCATTATACTAGATAAGTAATGAATGAAATACAAAAAAATACTTCAAAATGAGCTACATTAAAGATAAGAGCATTAGTTAAGTAGTTAAAAACAGTCAAACTCTGTTTAAAGAACAGCTACTTTAAAGGCAATTGAATTAAATAAGCAGTAAGGAAAGCAAAGAGCTGGTCAAACTTTGGCCACACTAAGGGCCAGTGTATTAGATAAGTAGTGAAAAAACTCAAAAACTTACAGCACCTGGTATTCCTAGGCAGTCTCCCATCAAGTACTAACTAGGCCCAACTCTGTAGCTTCTGAGATCAGGCGAGATCAGGCGTGAACAGGGTGGGATGGCCGTGGCAGCTGCTGCAAAAAGCCCCTATTTTAAGGTGAGGCACACTAAGTGCCATTATACTAGATAAGTAATGAATGAAATACAAAAAATACTTCAAAATGAGCTACATTAAAGATAAGAGCATTAGTTAAGTAGTTAAAAACAGTCAAACTCTGTTTAAAGAACAGCTACTTTAAAGGCAATTGAATTAAATAAGCAGTAAGGAAAGCAAAGAGCTGGTCAAACTTTGGCCACACTAAGGGCCAGTGTATTAGATAAGTAGTGAAAAAACTCAAAAACTTACAGCACCTGGTATTCCTAGGCAGTCTCCCATCCAGAGTACTAACTAGGCCCAACTCTGCTTAAGCTTCTGAGATCAGGCGAGATCAGCGTGAACAGGG